>NC_063332.1:139234102-139234809 GCF_021869965.1 Rhincodon typus | reverse complement strand
TCTGTCTCTCTCTGTGTCTGTCTCTCTCTGTGTCTGTCTCTCTCTGTGTCTGTCTCTCTCTGTGTCTGTCTCTCATGCTCCCTTGCTCTCGCGCTCTCACTGTCTGGCTCGTGCTCGCTCTCGCTCGTGCGCCCTGTCTCTCGTGCGCTCTCTCTCCCGTGCGCCCTCGCTCTCTCTCCCGTGCGCCCTCGCTCTCTCTCCCGCGTGCTCGGTCTCTCTCCCGCTGTCTCTCGTGCTCTCTCTCCCTCACGCTTGCTCCCTCCCTCGTGCTTGCTGTCGCTCACGCTCTTGCGCTCTCTCTCTTGCTGTCTCGCGCTCGGTCTCACACTTTCGCTCTCTCGTGCTCGCTCTCTCGCTCACGCTCGCTCGCTGTCTCGCTTGCTCTCACGGTCTCTCTTGCTCTCTCTCGCGCTCTCGCTGTCTCTCATGCTCTCTCTCGCGCGCTGTCTCTCGTGCGCTGTCTCTTGCGCGCTCTCTCTCTCACGTTTTCTGTCTATCGTGCTCTCCGTCGCTCTTGCGTGCTCGCTGTCGCTCGGTCTCGCACTTCGGCTCTCTCTCTCTCTCTTGCTCACTCTCATGCTCTCGCTCTGTCTCTCGCGCTCGCGCTCTCACTCGGGCGCTCTCACTCGGGCGCTCTCACTCGGGCGCTCTCACTCGGGCGCTCTCACTCGGGCGCTCTCACTCGGGCGCTCTCACTCGGGCGCTCT
>NC_063332.1:139233196-139233702 GCF_021869965.1 Rhincodon typus | reverse complement strand
TGTCTCTCTGTCGCGCTGTCTCTCTGTCGCGCTGTCTCTCTGTCGCGCTCTATCTCGCGCTCTTCTTGCTCACTTTCGCGGTCTCGCTGCTGCTCTCTTGCGCTCGCTCTCGCTCGTTCTCACTCTCGCGCTCGCCCTCGCACTCGCTCTCTTTCGCGCTCTCGCGCTTTCTCACTCTATCTCTCGTGCTCTCTCTCTCGCTCTCTCTCTCGCCCCTCTCTATCGCGCTCTTTCGCATGCTCTCTCTCGCGCGCTCTCTCTCGCTCTTGTGTGCTCTCTCTCGCACTCGGTCTCGCACTTTTGCTTGCTTTCTCGCGCTCGCTCTCCCGCGCTCTCACTCAAGATCTCGCTCTCGCTGTCTCTCGCACTCGCGCTTGCGCTGTCATTCTCTCTCTCACGCTCTCGCACTCTCTCTCTATCGCGCTGTCTCTTGCTCTCGCATGCTCGCTGTCGCTCGTGCTCTCTCGCGCTCTCTCTCGCGCTCTCTCTCGCGCTCTCTCTCGCGC
>NC_063332.1:139232828-139233186 GCF_021869965.1 Rhincodon typus | reverse complement strand
CTCTCTCTCGCGCTCTCTCTCGCGCTCTCTCTCGCGCTCTCTCTCGCTCTCACGTGCTCGCTGTTGCTCGTACTCTTGCGCTCTCGCACTTCCGCTCTCACGCGCTCTCGCTCTCTTGCGCGCTCTCACTCTTTCTCTCACACTCTCACTCGTGCTCTTGCTCTCTCTCTCTCGGGCACTCGCTCGTGCTCTCGCTCGCTCTCTCGCTTTCTCTCTTTTGCTCTCTCTCTCTTGCGCGCTGTCTCTATCGCGCTGTCTCTTGCTCTCGTGTGCTCGCTGTCGCTCTCTCTCTCGCGCGCGCTCTCTCTCTCTCTCTCTCGCGCGCTCTCTCTCGCGTTCTCGCTCTCGCTCTCTCTCG
>NC_063332.1:139232439-139232818 GCF_021869965.1 Rhincodon typus | reverse complement strand
CGCTCTCGCTCTCGTTATCGCGCTCTCGCTCTCGTTATCGCGCTCTCGCTCTCTCTCGCGCTTGCGCTCGTGCTGTCATTCTCTCTCGCGCTCGCTCTCGTGCTCTCTCGCTCTCTCGCGCTCTCTCCCTTGCGCTCGCGCTCTCTCCCTTGCGCTCGCGCTCTCTCCCTCTTGCTCTCACGTTCTCGTTCTCGCGCTCTCATTCTCTCTGTCTCGTGCTTTCGAGCTCGTCCTCATTCTCTCTCTCGTGCTCTTGCTCCCTCTCTCGGGCTCTCTCTCTCGGGCTCTCTCTCTTGCGCGCGCTCTCGCGCTCTCCCGCTCTCGCGCTCTCCCGCTCTCGCTCTCTCTTTTGCGCTCTCTCGCTCTCGCTCTCTCTTTT
>NC_063332.1:139182092-139232429 GCF_021869965.1 Rhincodon typus | reverse complement strand
CTCTCCCTCGCGCTCTCTTGCCCTCTCGCTCGCGCACACGCGCGTACACACACAAGCTCTCGCTCTCTCTTTCCCCAGCACACACTCATGTTCACTCTCACACACACATCAGCTTTCACACACACACATACCCACACTCTCTTTCAAACACACACTAACTCTCTCACTAACACACACTTCCTTTCTGCTTGCCTCTGACTCTCTTACTCTCTTACACAGAACACTCTCACAAATGCATGTATTCTCTCACACACTCTTGCTCTAGTTCACACACATACTCGCTCTGTTTCCCCTGACAGTTATCTCTCTGTTTCACACACATAATCTCTCACACATTTTCTGTCTTTATGCACACTGTCTTTCCTCTCTCTCACATGCTGTCCCTCTGACACACTCTCTGACACACTCTATTTCATAAACACTCTGTCCCACAACACACTTGCATGCACACACACTCTCTCTCTCACACACACTCTCTCTCTCTCACACTCACTCACTCTCTCTCTCACACTCACTCTCTCTCTCTCTCTCTCACACTCTCTCTCTCTCACACTCTCTCTCTCTCTCTCACACTCTCTCTCTCTCTCTCACACACTCTCTCTCTCTCTCTCACACTCTCTCTCTCTCTCTCACACTCTCACTCTCTCTCTCTCTCACTCTCTCTCACACATACACACACGCAGACATACACTGTCTGTCACACGCACATTCACTGTCACGTACACACACACACACTCTCTGATACACGTCATACCTCTCTTTCACACACATGCCCTCTCTGTTTCTGACACACATGCTGTTTTTCTCCCTCTCTGATGCACACTTTCAAAACCCCACAAACACTCTGTTACAGATTCATAGATTCTCTCTCACTCATAATCACTCTGTGTCTCACACACAGTTCTCTTGAACAGGGCCCAAGAGGAATATAAAGAAACTAGGAAAGAATTCAAGCAAGAAGTTGGGAGGGCCAGGATGGGCCATGAAATGTCCTTGGTGAGTCGGGTTAAAGAAAGTCCCAAGGCATTTTATACATACATTAAAAGCAAGAGGATAACTGGGGAGAGGATCACTCAAGGATAAAGGACAGAACTTGTGCTTGGAGGCAGAAAATATGGGTGAGATCGTAAATGAGTACTTTGCGTTGGTATTCGTTAAGATGAGCGTGGGGCAAGCTAATATGCAAGGGCATTTTGAGATCAAGACAGAAGTGGTGTTAGGTCTCTTGAAATGCATTAAAGTGCATATGGCTTGAGGGCCCGATGGGATCTACTTCAGGTTATTGGGAGAGACAAGAAAGGAGATTGCTGGGGCCTTGACCAAGATCTTTGTATCCTCTCTAGCCACTGGAGAGGTCGCTGAGGACTGGCGAGTAGCTAATGCTGTTCCTCTGTTCAAGAAGGGAAACGGGGATAATCTAGGAAACTATAGACCGGTGAGTCTCACATCGGTGGTTGGAAAGTTATTAGAGAGGATTCTTGGGAATAGCATTAACGCGCATTTGGAAAAGCATGGCCTAATTAGGAACCGTAAGCATGGCTTTTTGTGGGGCAGGTCATGTCTTACTAAGTTGATTTTTTTGGAGGAGGTGATGAAGGTGATCGATGAGGGTAGAGCAGTGATGTTGTTTATATGGATTTTACTAAGGCTTTCGACATGGTAGGCTCATCGAGAAGATAAAGATGCATGGGATACATAGTGACTACGCCATTTGGATTCAGAATTGGCTTGCCCATAGAAGATGGAGGGTAGTGATGGAGGTCGACAGGGTGCTCCGCAGGGATCTGTATTGGGACCACTGAAGTTTGTGATTTATTTAAGGGATTTGGAATGATAATGTAAGTTTTGGGTTAGTAAGTTTGCAGATGACGCAAAGATCAGGGGAGTTGTGGATAGTGTAGAAGGTTGTCAGAGGATATAGATCAGTTGCAGATATGGGTGGAGAAATGGCATTTGGAGTTTAATCTGGGTAAGTGTGAGGTGTTGCACTTCGGGAGATCAAATGTTAAGGGTAAGTGTATAGCTAATGGCAGGATCCTTAGCAGCATTAACATATAGAGGGATCTTGGGGTCCTGGTCCATAGCTCCCTGAAAGTGCCCACACAAGTAAATAGGGTGGTACACAAGGCATATAGCGCGCTTGCCTGTATTGGTCAGGACATTGAGTACAAGAGTCAGGAAGTCATATTGCAGCTTTATAAAAGTTTGGTTAGGCTGTGCTTTAGACTATTGCAATTAATTCTGGTTGCCTCACTACGGGAAGGATGTGGAGGCTTTGGAGAAGCTGCAGAAGAGGTTTACCAGGATGCTGCCTAGATTAGAGGGTATGAGCTATAAAGGGAGAATGGACAAATCAGCATTGTTTTCTCTGGAGTGGCAGAGGCTGAGGGGAGACCTGAAAGAAGTTTATAAAATAATGAGAGGCATAGATAAGGTTGAAGGTTAGAATCTTTTTCCCAGAGTTGAAATGTCTAATACCAGAAGGCATGCATTTAAGATGAGAGGGGCAAAGTTCAAAGGAGATGTGAGGGGCAAGTTTTTTTACATAGAGAATGGTAGGTGCCTGAAATGTGCTGCCAGGGGTGGAGGCAGACCCAATTAGGGGTGTTTGAGGGGCTTTTATTTAAGTAAAAGAATAAGCAAGGATGGAGATAAACAGACCATGAGCATGCAGAAGGGATTAGTTTAACTTGCTGTCATGTTCAGCACAACATCAAGAGCCAAAGAGCCAAAGAGCCTGTTCCCCTGCTGTACTGTTCTAGGTTCTATGTGAAGATCCAGCCATTAAAGCAATTTGCGAGTAATTTGCCTCACTGATGAAATGGTCATAACTGGGGATTTGGCGCACACACATTTAGTGAAAGTGAAATTGAAAGTTACCATTATCGCACAGGACCAATGACTGCTGTCACATTAGAGAGATTGACTGGTGGAAGTGTGTACCCTGTCAGGTGAAGGGCAAGACGGGATCTTCATGGTCACCTCAGCCAGTCGATTACTTGTGAAGTACACTTCTGGGAACCTGATTGTGAAATCCTGCAGATATATCCAGAGGCCTGGAAGAACTCTGTTGTTAAGATTTACCTAGAGTCATACAGAGAAAATATTGTAGTAGTTGGAAGTTAGTCAGCTCAGTTCTAGGACAATTTTGTAGGAGTTCCTTAGGATTGTGTCCTAGACCCGTCCATCGTCAGCTGCTTCATCAATGACATTCCCTCTATCATAACATCAGAAATGGGGATGTGCTTTGATGATCCTCCATGCTCAACACCATTTGCAACTCCTCTCATACTGAAACAGTCCATACCCAAATCCTAACTTGGAAATATATTCCTGTTTCTTCAGTGTCACTGGGTTAAATTCCTGGAACTCTCTCTCTTATAGCCCTGTGAGTCTACCTACAACACATGGACTGCTATGGTTCAGGAAAACCACTCACTACCACCTTCTCAAGGATGGGCAATAGATGCTGGTCCATCCAGTGACACCCATATTCGTGATTGAATAGTAAAAATGAGCAGTTTAGAATTATGATGCCTTTAATGGCCATTTGCATTATGTACCCATCTTACAGTCATAGAATCATAGAGCTGTGTGGCACGGAAACAGACCCTTTGGTCCAGGCCGACCAGATATCCTAAATTAATCCCATTTGCCAGCATTTGGCCCATATCCCTCTAAACCCTTCCTATTCATATACCCATCCAAATGCCTTTTAAAAGTTGTAACTGTACCAGCCTCCACCACTTTATCTGGCAGCTCATTCCGTACATGCACCATCCTCTGTGTGAACAAGTTTCTCCTTAAGTCCCTTCTAAATCTTTCCATTCTCTCACCTTAAACCTATGCCGTTTAGTTCTGAGGAAGGGTCACCAGTCCTGAAACATTAACTCTGATTTTTTCTTCACAGATGCTGCCAGACTTGCTGAGCTTTTCCAGCAACTTCTGTTTTAAACTTATGCCCTCTGGTTTTGGACTCCACTATCCCGGGGAAAAGACCTTGGCTATTCACCCTATCTATACACTCATGATAATGCCATTGGAAAAAAGGTATTCCAGAAAGGTTCAGATGTTAGCAATCATGCTTAGAAAGCCTGAGCTTCCTCAGACCCTGCTGTTCTATTATGCCAAGGAAACATGTCTGGATACCCTGTGTTGGGGCTATCACCTTCGTCAAGCTTTAGTTCTGTATCTGTGAACTCTGTATTTTGGAGTGCCATTTTGCTGTGGTTGCTGCTGCTGGTCCTGTTGCCCTTCTAAAACCTCAGCAAAGGTCTCTGCTTTATCTGAAGAAGGGTCTAGGCCCGAAACGTCAGTGTTCCTGCTCCTCTGATGCTGCTTGGCCTGCTGTGTTCATCCAGCTCTATACCTTGTTATCTCAGCTATGCAGTTTCACCTTCTAAATGCATCAGGCCTAGTGGTTTAATTGATCAATAATTCTCTTGTAATAGTTTATGTATTATTGATAGTGAATATTATTAATACTTTATAAACTTTGAGGCTCCTAAGACTCTCAATCACCTTCACCCCATCATCTTGAGGGTTAAATTTCCACCTAATAATGTATCAGAATAAATATTTCTCACTGCCTTCTTTGCTATTTCCTTCCGCTGCTCATTCTCTGCTTCTGTTTGTTGCTTTTTCTTTTCCTCCTCTTTCTTCTTGCTGGAGGATTCTTTAAGCACATCTTTCTTCTTTGCCTTCCAGGCCTCAAATGAAGCCTTTGCTTCTTTTTTGCTTTCCATCTTCTCCTTTAAAAGAAACAATGTGACTCTCAGTTAAAACTTAGAAACATCTTCAAAAATGTAAAAAAAAAATTAAAATGAGATAATTGGACTACGGACTTCAGTCAGGCGTTTGACAAGGGTCCGCATGGTAGACTGGTTGACAAGGTTAGATCACATGCAACACAGGGAGAACTAGCTATTTGGATACAAAATTGGCTTAAAGGTAGGTGACAGAGCATGGTGGTGGAGGGTTGCTTTTTGAACTAGAGGCTTGTGACCAGGATTGGTGCTGAGTCCACTGCTTTTTGTCATTTATATAAATGATTTGGATATCAATATAGGAGGTATGGTTAGAATGCTTGCAGGCGACACCAAATATTGGTGGTGTAGTGGACAGCGAAGAATGTTACCTCAGAATACAACGAGACCTTGATCAGATGGGCAAATGGGCCAAGCAGAGGGAGTTTAATTTCGATAAGTGTGAGGTACGGCATTTTAGTAGGGCAAAATGTATAATAGTAATGTCCTGGGGAGTGTTGCTGAACAAAGAGACCTTGGGATGTACGTTCATTGTTCCTCGAAAGCGAGTTGCAGGTAGGCTGGGTAGTGAAGATGGCATTTGGAACACTTGCCTTTATTGGTCAGTGCATTGAGTGTAGGAGTTGGAAGGTCATCTTGCAGACATTAGTTGGGTTACTTTTGGAATACTGCTTTCAATTCTGGTTTCCCTGCTATAAGGAAAGATGTTGTGAAACTTGAAAGGCTTCAGAAAAGATTTTCAAAGATGTTGCCAGGGTTTTAGCGATTAGGGAGAGGCAGAATAGGCTGGGGCTACTTTCCCTGGAGCATCAGAGGCTGAGGGGCAACATTATAAAAGTTTATAAAATCATGAGGGGCAAGGATGGGGTGAATAGCCAAGGTCTTTTCCCCAGGGTAGTGGAGTCCAAAATGAGAGAGCACAGATTTAAGGTGAGAGGGGAAAGATTTAAGAGACCTGAGGGTCAACTTTTTCATGCAGTGGTGGTGAATGTATGGAACGAGTTGCCAGAGGAAGTGGTGGAGACTGGTACGATTACAACATTTAAAAAGCACTGAAGTGTCTGTTTCTGTCATACATCTCCATGACTCTGACTCATTGAACATCATGAGCAGTTAAGATTCTCTAGTTTCTATTGATTTGCCTTCCAAATATTCCCCATTTGTTTCCCCATTCTGTGTGGGCATGAAACCTGAGTTAGTTGAAGAATACTGGGATATTAGGGTAGGAGATCAGTCAAGAAGCTGAGTCAAACGTTTAGAGTCACAGAGCTGTGTAGCATCAAAACAGACCCTTTGGTCCAACTCGTCCATGCCAACCAGATATCCTAAATTAATCTAGTCTCATTCACCAGCATTTGGCCTATGTCCCTCTAAATCCTTCCTATTCATATACCCATCGAGATGCCTTTTAAATGTTGTAATTGTACCATCCTCCACCACTTCCTCGGTAGCTTATTCCATCCACGCACTGCACTCTCTGTGTAACAGTTGCCCCTTAGATCCCTTTTAAATCTTTCCTCTCTCACCTTATACCTACACCCTGAAGTCTTGAACTCCCCTACCCGAGGTAAAAGACCTTGGCTATTCAACCTATCCAATGTCCCTCATGATTTTATAAATCTCTATAAGGGCACTCCTCGGCCTCCGACGCTCCAGGGAAAATAGCCTCAGCCTATTCAGCCTCTCCCTGTAGCTCAAACCCTCCAACTCTGGCAACATCCTTGTAAATCTTTTCTGAACCCTTTCAAGTTTCACAACTTCCTACCTATAGCAGGGAAACCAGAATTGCATGCAGTATTCCCAAAGTGGCCTAACCACAGCTGCAATATGACCTCTGAATTCCTGTACTCAATATACTGATCAGTAAAGGTGAGCATACCAAATGCCTTCTTCATGAGGCAAGTGTTCTGAAGAAGGGTCCTGACCTGAAACGTCGACTTTCCTACTCCTCTGATGCTGCCTGACCTGCTGTGTTCCTCCAGCTCTGACTCTGACTCCAGCATCTGCAGTTCTTGCTATCTCTGACTGCCTTCTTCACTATCCTGTCTATCTGCAATTCCACTTTCAAGGACCTATGAACCTGCACTCCAAGGTCTCTTTGCTCAGCAACACTCCCCAGCACCTTACCATTAAGTGCATAAGTCCTGCCCTGATTTGCCTTTCCAAAAGGCAGCACCTCGCATTTATCTAAATTAAACTCCATGTGTCACTTCTTGGCCCATTTGCCCATCTGATCAAGGTCCCGCTGTACTCTGGGGTAACCTTCTTCGCTGTCCACTACATCTTCAATTTTGGTGTCATCTGCAAACTTACTATCAATACCTCCCTATGTTGACATTCAAGCCATTTATGTAATGACAGAAAGCAGTAGACCTCGCACCGATCCTTGGGGCACACTGCTGGTCACAGACCTCCAGTCTGAAAAGTAACTGTCCACCACTGCCCTCTGTCTCCTACCTTTGAGCCAGTTTGTATCCACATGGCTAGTTCTTCCTATATTTCATGTGATCTAACCTTGCTAACCAATCTACCATGTAGAACCTTGTCGAATGCCTTACTGAAGTCCATATAGATCACGGATATTTCAGAATACACAAAATAACTACATTGCTACTGCAAAGAAAAATTACAAGGAGAGGACTATCATCCATGGTTAAGTAAATAATTTAAGAAAAGTATGAAAATTACGGACAAAACATAAAACTGCAAAGATGAGTGGCAGATCAGATGACTGGTCAAAATAAAATGAATGGCAAAGATTCACTAAAAGGATAATCAGGACAAATAAATTTGTACATGAGAGGAAGCAAGCTAGAAATGAAAAATAACAGATAAACATCTATGGAAATTTTTACTAAAAAAATTAAGAGTTAGTGCTGGTATTCTAGAGGGTGAGATTGTGATGGTAATGGTAGATAATAAATGCAGGTGGAATTAATAAATAGTTTGATTCTGTCTTCATTACAGAGGATCCAAAAATATTCTAATAATACCTGAAAATCGGGAGGCTAAGGGAAGAGACTGAATAGAGAAATTATAATCACTAGGGAAACAGTACTGAGCAAAATGATTAGGCTCTGGACCCTGGTGACCTTCTTCATTGCATCTTAAAGACGTGGCTAATGGATTAGCATGGAAACATGGAACTAGCCATGGAAACAGCATGGAAACTGACCTTTCAGTCCAACTTGTCTGCACCGACCAGATATGTCTGACAAATCTTTGAGAGCTTTGCGAAGAGGTAACCAAGAGGATAGATGAGGGTAGGGCAGTGGATGTTGTCTATATGGACTTCAGTAAGGCCTTTGACAAGGTCCCGCGTGGCAGGCTAGTCATGAAGGTTAGGTCATGTGGGATCCAGGGAGATCTAGCTAATTGGATTCAAAACTGGTTCGATGGTAGGAAGCAGTTTCTCGAACTGGGGGCCTGTGACTAGTGGTGTGCCACAGGGGTGGGTGCTGGGACTCTTGTTATTTTGTTATTTACATAAATGTACAAGACATGATTAGTATGTTTGCAGATGATACAAAATTAGGAGATGCAGTTGGTAGCGAAGAAGGCTATCAAAAATTACAGAGGGATCTTGATCTGATGGGGAAGTGGGCTGAGGATTGGCAAATGCAATTCAATGCAGATAAGTCTGAGGTGTTGCACTTTGGAAAGTCAAACCAAGGTAAGACTTATACAGTAAATGGTAGGGTCTTGAGGAGTGTTGTGGAACAGAGGGACTTAGGAGTGCAAGTACATAGTTCATTAAAAGCGGCATTACAGGTAGATAGGGTGGTGAGGAAGGCATGTGGCATGCTGGCCTTCATCGGTCGAAGCATTGAGTATAGGAGTTGGGATGTTATGTTACAGTTGTATAAGTCATTGGTGAGACCGCTCTTGGAATATTGTGTACAATTTTGGTCACTCTGTTGCAGAAAAGTCATAGTTAAACTGGAAAGTGTGCAAAGAAGATTTACAAGTATATTGCCAGGACTGGTAGGCCTGAATTATAGGGAGAGGTTGGCCAGGATAGGACTTTATTCCTTGGAATGTTGGAGATTGACGATTGACCTTATTGAGGTGCATAAAATCATGAGGGGCATCGGTAGGATGAATGCATGTAGTCTTTTTCCCAGGAATAGGGAATTGAAAACTAGAGGGCATAGGTTTAAGGTGAGAGGGGATAGATTTAAGAAGGACCTGAGAGGCAACTTCTTCACACAGAGAGTGGTGCGTATGTGGAATAAACTGCCAGAGAAAGTGCTTGAGGCAGGTACAATAGCAACGTTTAAAAAACATTTGGACAGGTATTGGATGGGCAGTGTTTAGAGGGATATGGACCAAATGCGGGCACCATGGTCAGCATGGACTAGTTTGGGCTGAAGGGCCTGTTTCCATGCTGTAGTACTCTATGACTCTATGACCAAAACTGATCTATCCCATTTGCCAGCATTTGACCCATATCCTTCTAAACCCTTCCGGTTCATATACCCATCGAGATACCTTTTAAATGTTGCAATTGTACCTGCCTCCACCACCTCCTCTGGCAGCTTATTCCATGCATGCACCACCCTTTCTATAAGAAGTTGTGGAGGGTGGTGTTCCCATGTATCTGCCACTCTTGTCCTTCTATATGAAGTGGTCATGGATTTGGAAAGTACTGTCTGAGGATCTGTGGTGAATTTCTGGGCATCTTGTGGATCGTACACTCTGAGCTACTGCTACTGACTGTCAGTGGTAAAGGAAATGGATGTTTGTGGATATGGTGCCAGTCAAGCGGGCTGCTTTGCCCTGGATGATGTCAAGCTTCTTGAGTTTTGTTGGAGCTGTACCCATCCAGGCAAGTGGGGAGCATTCCATCACACTCCTGACTTGTGCCTTGTAGATGGTGGCCAAGCTTGAGGAGTCAGGAGGTGCATTACATGCCTAGCCTCTGTTCTGCTCATGTAGCCACTGTGTTTACGTAGTGAGTCCAGTTGAGTTTCTGGTCAAGGGTAACGCCCGGGCAGCTGATAGTGGGGGATTCAGTGATGGTAAAACTGAATGTAAAGGGTTGGTGGTTAGACTGGCTCTTATTGGAGATGATCATTGCCTGGTATTTGTGTAGTGTGAATGTAACTTGCCACTTGTCCAGCCCAAGCCTGGATATTGTCCAGATGTTGTTGCATTTGAATATGGACTGCTTCAGTATAAGATATCTCAAATAGTGCTGAACATTGTGCAATCAATGACGAACATCCCCACTTCTGACCTTATGATGGAGGGAAGGTCATTGATGAAGCAGCTGAAGATGGTTCCCTGGAGCTTGATCCGAGGATACTTTAAAGTTAGTTTGCATTTTGGGAATCAATGGTGCTTTAAAAGTGTGGTGACATGTGTGGTTAATGTAATGACCTTTTAAGAAACTATCAGCGGTTGTGTAAACCAGAAATCTGTGACAAAATGTTGGTTTAAAATTTGGTTCGTAAAACTTGGTAAAAATTTGTCTTTTAGAATTGGCTCCATGTTGTGTTTGGACTCGGGGAAAATTTTAATTCCAGAAATTACCATGTTTGGAATTTCACTTCCTGGCCATAGTGAACTTCCAAATACTGTTTAACATGAGTGAATCTTTAATTCCAAATGATAAGATTTTCTCATTGTAAAGGTACTTTGGTGTGAAAGAATGCAAATTATAGGAAATTTGGAATCTTGGAAATGCAGTTCTTTTTGAATAAAATTCTGGTGGTACATTCTAAAATCTGAGAAAACTGATTGATTGAGGAATTAGGAAAGGCAAACTTAATAAAGGAAAAAGTTGGGCTTTTTCTTAAAGTGTAACATTTATTTTCTTGCAGGAGGAGGAACAATGGACGACGTAATTATGTGCAGGAGTTTGCGCCCCATCCTCTCTTCATAGTAGATCAATACTAATTAACTCATTCTGCTTGACATGGAATGGATGCCTACTTTTTTAGAAATTTTGAGTCCATGTAGGATGTTATTTTACTGCTATTGGGCGAAGTAATCTGTGGATAGAGAACTGGAGGATAAAAGAAAACACAAATTAAGGAAGTACTCAATTGGGATACGAACAAAGAAAATAACCAAGAGAATTTTAAGAAACTAGCAGCAGTTGTTACAGGGAACACACACAGACAGGGAGCCTGTCCAAAACAGCTAAAGGAGCGGGGTAGTGGGAACTGCCGATGCTGGAGAATCTGAGATAACAAGGTGTAGAGCTGGATGAACGCCTGCTGTGTTCACCTAGCTCTACACCTTGTTATCTCAGATTCTCCAACACTGGCAGTTCCCACTATCTCTGAATCAATTTTAACCCCACTGTGAAGCCTCTTCTAAGGATTCTCCAGCATCTGCAGTTCCTACTACCCCTCTTCTAAGGATGCCTACCTTGAAGAAGTTACCCTTCTCCCTCTGGAAAGACCTCAGTGGATCTCTCTCCCACTGCAACCCCCTTGTAATTTCTTCGGCCCTGAAACTGCTCGACCACGTCGAGGTGCAAATTAATCTCCATTTGGCTTGCCGACTGTCCATAACACCTCTGTTTGCCAGCTTCCAGTAGCTGGATTGTACTGTGTGTGGATTGTAATATCACCTTCCCCAGTTTTGTCAAGAGGGAGGATGCCATTAGTGCCCAGGTAGTACATTGGATGGCTCGAACACACGAGTATTTTCCCATCATGACTGGTTGCCGATGACAACAGATAGTAATACAAGGCAGCCAT
Source organism: Rhincodon typus (assembly GCF_021869965.1). NCBI lineage: Eukaryota > Metazoa > Chordata > Chondrichthyes > Orectolobiformes > Rhincodontidae > Rhincodon > Rhincodon typus. The sequence continues at coordinate 139,220,950 of NC_063332.1, read as the reverse complement.
AGCATTCCACTAGAACGAAAAACTGCAGTATCAGAAATGAAAATTAAACAGTTGTTATTAAAGGGATAAGACAAGTCTTAGGACTAATTACTGCAGGAACTTTGTTGAAAATTACAGCGAACTAACCAGGCCCTTACAAAACCTTATCAAAGTGGTGCAGGGCTCGCTCAAAGAAGATTGAATGGGAACCTGAGCAGGAGACGGCCTTTGTCAAGATCAGACAGACACTGGCCTCCCCACCAGCACTGGGACTCCCTGACCTGAAAAAGCTCTTTAATCTCTTTTGCAGTGAAAGTAATGGCAATCAATCTGCAGTAGTGTTACAGAGACACAGAGATAATCTCTGGCCTGTTGGATACTACTCAGTTAAAATGGATCCAGTCATGATAGGACAACACTCGTGTTCGAGCCATCCAATGTACTACCTGGGCGCTAACGGCATGGTCCCTCTTGACATAACTAGGGAAGGTGATATTATACTCCCCACATAGTACAGTCCAGCTCCTGGAAGCTGGCAAACTGAGAGGTGTTATGGACAGTCAGCGAGCCAAATGGAAAGCTGCACTTTTGCCAGGAAACAAGCACGTGAAAGTGGTTAAAAACAATAGAGAAAACCTAGCAAGCTATGCAAATCAGGAAGGAGATACTTGTATGCTCCGCATGGAACAGGAAGAAGAGCAACAGGGTTGAATTAAAGAAGAGCTGTTAGAGGGTCCAGATGTGAACGGTGGCTCAGGGCAGCACAGTGGCTCAGTGGTTAGCACTGCTGCCTCACAGCACCAGGGACCCAGGTTCGATTCCACCCTCTGGTGACTGTCTGTGTGGAGTTTGCACATTCTCCCTGTGTCTGCGTGGATTTCCTCTGGTTGCTCCGGTTTCCTTACACAGTCCAAAGATCTGCAGGCTAGGTGGATTGGCCATGCTAAATTGCCCATAGTGTTCAGGGATGTGTAGATTTGGTGGGTTACAGGAGGATGGTTCTGGGTGGGATGCTCTGAGGTTTGGTGTGGACTTGTTGGGCCAAAGGGCCTGCTTCCATACTGTAGGGATTCTATGAAATGAAATTGTGTTTGTAGACGGGACATGAAAGTATTATGATGGCAAGGCTTGGACAGGATGGACCTGGTTCATTTAAAAGGGGAAATTTTGGCAGGAAAGAGTATAGGAGGATGTCACTCCGCCCAGGTAGCCAAACTAAAAGCACTTACTGCCGCCCTACAGTTAGGTGCAAGACAAAGGGTTAACATCTACACAGACAGTAGATATGCTTTTGGTGTAGTCCATGACTACATGATGGCATGTGCAAGACAAGGTTATGTTACCTTTTAATGGTAGTGTAATTCAGTAAGAGACCCTAGTTAAGGACCTAGTGGCCCTTGCACTTAAGCCAAAAGAAGCAGCGATATTTAAAATTAAAGCACACGGAGATTCAGACATCATAGCAGGGAGTGAACGACCATGTAGATAGTGCAGCAAAAGCAATGTTAGAACAGGATGTGATAATGATAGCAGCTTGAGAGAGCAAGAAGCCAAAGATGATGAATGGACATTTTAAGTTTACAAGCAGCTGTTAGCTCAGAGGAAAAAGGCAGAATGGATTAAAGACAGGGCAGCATTAGGAGCAGATGATATTTGTAGAAAGGAACGTGAAGTGGTAGCCTGGCATATCTTGTCTCATTAGCTAAAGAGTGCTAACAGCATGAGTAATTAAAAAAAACTTGGATCTATTCCAGGATACTGAGGGAGGCAAGGGAGGAGATTTCTGAGGCCTTGACAGAGATCTTTGTATTTTCTTTAGCCACAGGTGAGGTCCCAGAAGGCTGAACAGTAGCCAATATTGTTCCTTTGTTTAAGAAGGGCAAAGGGGATATTCCAGGAAATTATAGGCCAGTGAGCCTTACATTAGTGGTAGGGAAATTATTGGAGATTCTTAGGAACATTTGAAAAAGAATGGGTTCATTAGGGACAGTCAGCATGGTTTTCCGTGGGGAAGGTCTTATGTCACAAAATTGATTGAGATTTTTGAGGAAGTGACAAAGATGATTGAGGTATCACAGTATGGAGCTGGAGGAACACAGCAGGCCAGGCAGCATCAGAGGAGCAGGAAAGTTGACATTTCGGGTCGGAGTCCTGCTCCCCTGATGTTGCCTGGCCTGCTGTGTTCCTCCAGCTCCACACTGTGTCATCTCTGACTCCAGCATCGGCAGTTCTTACTGTCTCAAAGGTGATTGAGGGTTTGGTGGTGGATGTTGTCTACATGGACTTTGCCAAAGCATTTGACAAGGTCCGTCGTGGTAGGTTGGTCCAGAAGATTAAGTTCCAGTGGATCCATGGTGAGTTGATTAGTTGATTACAAAATTGAATTGATCTCAGAATACAGAGAGTACTTGTGGAGGAGTGTTTACTGACTGGAGGTCTGTGACCAGTAATGTTCTTCAAGGATCAGTGCTGGGACCTCTGTTAATTGATTCGGATGAAAAGACAGGAAGGCTGATCAGTACGTTTATACATGACATGAAAATTGGAGGAGTTGTGGAAAGTGAGGAAGGTATGAAGGGATACATGATAAAGATCCATTAGAAAGTTGTGGGGAGAATTGGCGAATGGAGTTCAATCCAGACAAGTGTGAGTTGATGCATTTTGGGAAGTCAAATGGAAAAGGAAAGTATACAGTAAATGGCAGCATCCTGAGGAGCTTTGATATCCAGATGGATCTTGGAGTACAAGTTCATTGCTCACTGAAAGTGGGAACACAAGTGAATAAGGTGGTAAAGAAGGCATACTGCATGGTTGCTTTCATTGGTCAGGGCATTGAGTATAATTATTGGCAACTCATGATGCACCTGTATAAAACTTTATTGAGACCGCATTTGGAGTTGTGTATGCAGTCCTGGTCACCACACTAAAGGAAGAACATGGAGGCTTTGCAGACGGTGCAAAAGAAGTTTACCAGGATGTTACCTGGATTGAAGTTTATTAGCTAAGAGGAGAGGTTGGACAATCTTGGATTGTTTTTGCTACAGCATTGGAGGCTGAGGGGCAACCAGATGGAAACAAGTTTCAGGTCATATGGGGAAAGATCAAAGGAAATGTACGAGGTACGTTTTTACACAGAGGGTGATAGGTACCTAGAACGTGCTGCAAGGAGAGCTGGTCGAAGCAACATTTTAAGAGGCATTTAGAAACACAGATGAACTGGCAGATGAGAACTCCACAGAGGCCGGTATAGTATTTGACACTGATCCGGCTTCCTTGGAGCCAGCTATCAAAATGAACAGAACCCCTGACACTCCTGTTTATATCTGTCAGCCAGGGCTCCCAGAGTGGACCAGGTTAACAGCCCCAATCAGGGAACACATATTCTATGGGGTTCATCTGGCTAACCTTGTTACAATTGGTACATTTCTCCCCCTCTAAGTCTGGGGAGGTAGGCCTGTTCTTTTCTTTTTTTTTAGCCTGTCCTGGGGCATTTTCGCAACGGATCCAGTTCCTCCTACTCAGCCTCGGATATGGGCGATGCGTACTGGACTGTAGCCCGCTTCTTGTGCTTGAAGGGCCTTGGAAGAAATTCATCCTCTTCTTTAGGTGGTAAAGGTGTTGAAGCTGTGACATCAACTGTGTCCATCTCAGACTCCGAGGTTTCTTTGACGCTAGATGGTGCGGGAGAACCTATAGGTTCCTACAGTCTTTTCGGTTCTGAGGGGCTGGGTATGTTTTGCTCCTGCCTCATTTGTGAGTTTGCAGCTTTCATGTGGTCCATGTGCTTATTCAGGGTTGCCTCACCTTGTATGTCACTGGACCCAACCTCACGTTGACCATGCCTCTTACCATGCAGGGCCATTTCGGTGGTTTCAGCCCCAAATTTCATCCCCTGCAGTAAACTGTCTCCCTAGCTTAGAGGCATCTTGTGTGCGGCATTGGCATTCCTGATGCTGTTTCTCCCTCCTTCTCCTCCCCCACCCCCTGACCGGGAAGATCAGATTTAACTTGGTGTGGAGTCCTTTTCCCCGATTAGCAACACTGCTGGAGCTATTCCTGTAGTTGCATGAGGGGTGGTCCGATAATTAAGTAGGAACCGTGACAGGTTCGTACTGACTGAAGCTGTAAGCTGTTTCTTTAATCCTGCCTTTAAAGTTTAGACTGCTTTTTCTGTCAGACAACGGATGGTATGGAGCTGTCCTTGTATGCCGAATGCTATTTGACTTTAGGAAATATTCAAATTCCCTACTGGTAAATGATTGCCCGTTGTCTGTGACCAATGCTTCCAGGAGTCTGTGTATTGCAAAAGATGCTCGCAGCTTTTCTATCATCATCCCCGTGTTTGACAGATGAACTCCAATTGTTTTGAATAGACATCCACAATGACTTGAGCCCATGAAAGGTCTGGCATAGTTGATGTGAGACCGAGTCCAGAGTTTACCTGGCCTTTCCACAAATGTAGGGGAGCTGCTGGCAGTAAGATTTTAGCCAGCTCTCAGAGTGAAAAGAACCTCTGACAGTCCTGTTTTTTTTGTCAGCCAGGTTAATAGCCCCAATCGGGGAATTCATTTTCTATGAGGTCCACTGGCTGACTTTGTTACAATCACCGCAACAGAGAATAGAGAGGTACAGGCCATGTGCAGACGAATGGGATTAGTTTATCATAGTATCATGGTCGGTACGGACATGGTAGACCGAAGGTCCAATTCGTATGCTATACTGTTCTATGATCTATGGTCTAAGTACACTAAAGGTACAAGGGAAGAGTAGGGCTCATGCATGGAGCCAGATAACATAAGTCGGGATCTAAAACTTAAAAGTATATAAATGCCAGGGCTGAATGAATTGTATCGCAGGCTGTTGAGTGAGGCAAGGGAGGAAATAGCAAGGGTACTGGCAAACATGTTCAATTCCTTTTTGGTCACAGGAGAATGTCGGAGGACTGGAGGACAGCCAATGAAGTACCATTATTCAAGAAGATAGCAAGGGATAAACCAGGAAACTACAGGGCAGCTGTAGCCTCAGTTGCTGGAAAAGCTCGGCAGGTCTGGCAGCATCTGTGAAGAAAAGATCCATCTGAGGAAGGGTCACTGGACCCGAAATGTTAACTCTGATCTTTTTGTCACAGATGCTGCTAGACCTGCTGAGCTTTTCCAGCAACTTCTGTTTTTGTTCTTGATTTACAGCATCTGCAGTTCTTTCGGTTTTTAGCTTGTCTAATCTCACCGATGGGGAAACTATTGGAAGCAATTCTGAGGGACAGAATTAATCTGCATTTGGAGAGCCAGGGATTAATCAAGAACAATCAGCATGGTTCTGTTAAGAGGACGTCACGTCTGACCAATTTGATTGAAGTTTTCGAAGAGATAACAGGTGTGTATTTGAGAACAATGCATTCGATGTGGTCTACTTGGATTCAGCAAGTTTTTTGATATCAGTCTTCTGCATTGATAGCAAAGTTAATAGTCCATGAGATCCAAGGAGATTTGGCTAATTGGATTCAGAAGTGGTTGAGTGCCAGGAAGCTGAGGGTAATGGTCATTGTGCTTTTTGTAACTGGAAGCCTGTGTCCTTGGATTTCCCTAGGATTACAACCTTTGTTTTTTATGGTACGTGTAAATTATTTTGACTTCAGTGTAGGAGGTTTGATCAGTAAGTTTGCAGATGATAGAAAAATTGGGGGGGTGGTAAGTAATGAGGAGAATATACACAGACTGGCCAGATAGGCTGATCAGTGGCAAATCGATTTCAAACTGGATAAGGTCAGTAGGACAAACCAGAAAAGGGAAGCATCAAGGATCAGAGGGACTTTGATGTGCATGCCCACTACTTCTTTAAGGTGGAGGGACAGGTAGATAAAGTAGTTAAGAAGGTATGTGGAATACTTGCATTTATTAATCAAGGCACTAAATACAAAAATAGACAAGTTATAATAGAGCTGTCTAAGACATTAGGCTGCAGCTGGACGGCTATGTGCAGTTCTAGCTACCACACTATAGAAAAGATTTGATTGCACTAAAGCGGGTGCAGAAAAGATTCTGACAACGGGTCACTGAACTCAAAACATTAACTATGTTTCTCTCCACAGACACTGTGAGACCTGCTGCGTTTCTCCAGCACATTTTATTTTTCTTTCAGATTTCCTGCATCCACAGTTCTTCATGTTTGTTATTTCATATTTCATTCATTAAGATGTTGCCTGGTTTGGAGCATTTTGACTATGAAGAAGACTAGATCAGCTGCTGTTGTTTTGCTTAGAGCAAAGAAGGCTGAGGGGAGCCCTGGTTTGAGTGTATAAAATTATAAGCAACATAGATAGGTAGACAGAAATCTTTGCTTTTAGTAGAGAAATCAATAACCAAGAATAATTGATTTAAGGTTAAGTGTAATGCATTCATACAGCACAGAAACATACCCTTCAACCCAATTCATCTATGCCGACCAGGTTTCTCAAACTGAACTACTCCCATTTGCCTGCATTTGGCTCATATCCCTCTAAACGTTTCCTGTCCATGTACTTGTAAAGAGCAGGAGGTTTAAAAGGGATTTAAAGAAGATTCTTTTCACCCAGAGGGAGTGGGCATCTGAATCTCACTGCTTGAAAGGGTGCTGGAGGTAGAAACCATCACAACATCTTAAAATTTACGACCTTTGTTTTTTATGGTACGTGTAAATTATTTTGACTTCAGTGTAGAAGGTTTGATCGGTAAGTTTGCAGATGATAGAAAAATTGGTGGGGTTTTTAGATGACTTGAAATGGATAGGTTCTTAATACCCAGCACGGACATGATAAACCAGAGGGGCTCTTTCTATGCTGTAAAACTCTGACTCTATTTGAGTATTTTTGCAGGCATGGTAACATTCATTCTAGTAAACCATTTTCAAGATTCTTTAAACTGATTTGCTGGCTTCATAAGTTTCAATAACATATTTGAGGTTGGAAGATTGAAGACAAATAAGGTAACCTGTTCTCTCCTTTCATTTTCCTGCTGCTCTTTTAGCTTTTGTTTTCTCTGCTGTTCATGAATGACTTGTTTCTTCTTTTCTAGCCATACCTATAAAACATGAGTAGACATATATCATTGTTGGCAAATAATCATGTGTTCTACTTTCCTATAGATTCATGCTTCCTATGTAAAGATCCAGTCTTTATGTAATTCTTATTCCTAATGAAAAGAATATTGAGAAGAATGAAGAGATGTTTTCATGAAATGAATCTCGTTTGCTTGGTCAAGATGGCTGAATGGAAAGCTAATTTGGGGGATAAATGAGACAATGATGGAGAGACCGCTGTGGTTAATTATAAAAATGGATAGTTGGGTAAATTGCAAGCACATTGATGTAAAGCTACAATTTTAACACTTCTTTATAGCTGCTTTGTCATTACATCTAACTGAAGTCTTGGACCAACTTTGCCGTGATAGTAGCAGGAAGAAGCAAAAACGCGGTGGGAATAAAGCAATGCAGACGCATGAGAATTTAGTGTTGGAGCAACAGGAAGGAAGAGCAGAGAAAGGCTTTAAGTAATGCAGGAACTTGAGAGCTTACTGCAAGAATAGCAGGCAGGAGTGAAAACAGTGATGCATCAAGCAATAAAAGACACAGAGGGGGTTCATTATGACTGTGGCAGGGTGTGAGTAAACAGTGGGCATGAAGCAGTGCAGCAGACTGCGAGCGTTCACTATGAGAACACAGTGGAGAATAAAGATGTCCAAGAGACAGATAGGGTTCACTGAGGGAGTGGTGGGAAGGAGTGATATTATGATGGGGCAGAAAGCAACACAGATGACAGCACGAGTACAATGCATGGGGGTGCAGGAAGTATCTACATGCATTTAGAAGAGCAAGGATGGGGATGATTAGGGATAGGCAGCATGGCTTTGTGTGTGGAAATCATGTCTCACAAACATAAGTTTTTTTTAAAAGGTGACTAAGAAGATAGATGAAGGTAGAGCAGTAGATGTTCTTTACATGGACTTTAGCAAGGCCTTCAACATGGTTCAGCATAGTAGACTGGTTACTAAGGTTAGATCACATGGGATCCAGGGAGAGCTAACCAATAAAATTGGCTTGATGATAAGAGGCAGAAGATGTTGGTAGAGGGTTGTTCAGACTGGAGGCCTGTGACCAGCAGTGTGACGCAAGGATCAGTGCTGGATCCTTTATTGTTCGTTATTTACATAAACGATTTGGATGAGAATATAGGAAGCATCAATTACCTTAGTCAAATCTGCCTTCCCCAATGCAAAACCTTTTTTTTAATACAGGCAATCTTTTTCAGTTTCCACAATAAGTTAAAACTTATTGTGTTGTGATCACTATCACTAAAATGCTTCCCTATTGTCACCTTGAACATCTGTCCCGCACAATTAGGTTCAGCATTGCACAGTCTCTCATCAGCCCATTAACATTAAAAGTTCTGAATACATTTCAAGAAATTCCAATTAACATTGGGGAAGTTGAAATCCCCAAAATATAATTTCGCTATTACTGTTTTTACACACTTCAGTGAATTGTCGACATGTCTACTCTTCAATTGCCCACTGACTGTTTGGGGACCTAAAATACACTCCTGTCACTGAGACCTGTCTCCTTTTTACTCCTAAACTCTACCCACAAAGCCTCATTTGACATCCTTCCAAAATATTGACCTTCCTTACTGCTGCAACTGATTCTGGCCAATTATTGCCCCATCAGTCTACTCTCGATCAACAGTAAAGTGATGAAATGTATCATCAAGTGCTATCGAGCAGTACCTGTTCAGCAATAGCCTGCTCAGTGATGCCCACTTTGGGCTCCGTTAGGGCCACTCAGCTCCTGACCGCATTACAGACTTGGTGCAAACATGAACAAAAGAGCTGAATTCCAGAGGTGAGGGGAGAATGACAGCCCTTGACATCAAGGCTGCATATTACTAAGTGTGGCGTCAAGGAGCCCCAGAAAAACGAATCAATCGGTGTCAGGGGGCAAACTTTCCGGTGGCTGCAGTCACAGCTGACACATAGGAAGATGGTCGTTGTTGGAGTTCAGTTATCTCTGCTCCAGGACATCTTTGCAGGAGTTCCTCAAGACAGTGTCATAGTCCCAACCATCTTCAGCTGCTTCATCAATGACCTTCCCTCCGTCAAAAGGTCAGAAGTTGGGATGTTCGTCGCTGATTGCACAATGTTCAGCACGATTCGCGACTCCTCGGATACAGAAACAGTCCATGTCCAAATGCAACATTATCTGGACAATATCCAGGCTTGGGCTGACAAGTCACAAGTAACATTTGAGCCACACATGCCAGGCTATGACCATCACCAATAAGAGACAATCGAACCACCGCCCTTGACATTCAGTGGTGTTACCATCAATGAATTCCCCACTATCAACATCTTGGGGGTTATCATTGACCAGAAACTCAACTGGACTCGGTGGGCTCAGTGGTTAGCACTGCTGCCTCACAATGCCAGGGATCCGAGTTTGATTCCACCCTTGGGCAACTGTCTGTGTGGAGTTTGCACTTTCTCCCCGTGTCTACGTGGGCTTCCGCCGGGTGCTCCGGTTTCCTCCCGCAGTCTAAAGATGTGCAGGTTAGGTGGATTGGCCATGCTAAGTTGCCCACAATGTCCACACAGCTTCGGTGTGTTAGGCATGGGAAATGCAGGGTTACAGGAATAGGATAAGGGGATGGGTCTGGATGGGATGCTGTTTGGAGGGTCAGTGTGGACTATTTGGGCCAAATGGCCTGTTTCCACACTGTAGGGATTCTGTGAACAGAAACATAGTGGCTACAAGAGCAGGTCAGAGACTAGTAACTCACCTCCTGACTCCCCAAAACCTGTCGACCATCTACAAGGCACAAGTCAAGAGAGTGATGGAATACTCCCCACTTGCCTGGATTAGTGTAGCCCCAACAACATTCAAGAAACTTGACAACATGGATAGGTACGTGGATGGGAAGAGTTTAGAGGGATATGAACGAAATGCAGGCAGTTGGAACTAGCTGAGTGGGCAGCATGGACCAGTTTGGGCCAAAGGGCCTGTTTCCATGCTGTATTACTCTATGACCATCCAGGACAAAGTAGTGCGCTTGATTGGTACTACATCCACAAACATGCACTCCCTCCACGGCCAACACTCCTGTAGTATCTACAAGATGCACTGCAGAAATTCACCAAAGATGTTCAGGCATCACCTTCCAAACCGACAACCACTTCCATCTGGAAGGACAAGGGCAGCATATATATAAGAACACCATCACATTCAACTTCCCCTCAAAACCACTTACAATCCTGACTTGGAAATATATTGCCGTTCCTTCACTACATCAAGATCCTTGAATTCCCACCTTAATGGCATTGTAGGTCAACCCACAGCAGGTGGACTGCAGCTGTGCAAGAAGAATGCTCACCACCACCTTCTCAAGAGGAACTAGAGACAGGTAATAAATGCTGGCCAGCCAGCAACATCCACATCCCACAAATGAATAAAAATAAACTTGCTGGAAGAGCATAATTGGAGCTATTAATGTAAGTTAGTCATCGAGAAATGCAATGAGAATTCAGACGAAATGTCTTACCCATAAGTGAGAATATGGAACTCATTTAAGGGAAGGTTATACAACTAAAGAGAGTCACAATGACACAATTGGATGAAAAGAGATGCAATGTAGCTTGACTGGAACATAACTACTAGTGTGCACTTTTGGACCAAATGGCTAATTTTGTGCTGTTGATTCTATGTAATGTCTGACTTTAGAAGCACAGTGTCTCTCCATCTGATAGTATGAAACAATTCAAAGGTATACAACACAGAATATTTCACCGGTATATATTTCTACTTCCCTGATATGTCAGGTATTATTGATCACCTGATATATGGATGCTCTGACTGTGTCTGCAGTTTCGAATTTAAATGTTGCATTTCCTGAAGACTTTGTGTCCAACATTTTTAATGTTCCCAAGTATCGAGATTCTGTTGTTCTGGATCTTGCGTTTTTTCCAACAGAAGTTCTACCTAAGGTCTGTTTTAGAGAACTCTCAGGCCTGTGGAAAAAGCAGATATTAGCTTACTGAGATATGAAATTACATATCACATGGATCACATGTAAAGATTTAAGTAAGTTATATCACTCAAGATATGAAGAAACAACCTGAAATAAATGCATTTAATTTTTGCTTGTTGAATCTAGATTGGATACTTTATGGGTCATTTTCTGACTGATTTGATACGTGGCTAAAGTACTAACAAAAGGAAGTATCACCCACTGAGCATGCATGTCAGAGGTTCAAGCCCACACTACATGATTTCCAAGTAAGGAGTGGAAAATTATGTGCAACACAGTCGAATTTCTGTAATGCGCTAGGGTGGATGAGATTTTCCACTGACATTGCAAAGTTGCTTAAGAGGTTTTGCTTTTGATTTTCTTTTGGTTACAATGATGCTGTTTAATCCCATAAGTGGTCTGAGCATCTTGTGCTTAAGTATGCTGCTACTACCCATCCTCTCACTGTATGACAGTGCAAGCTAGGGATCCAGCAATCATATTTCCTTGTGATTGGAACTGAATATTCATATTTTCATATAGTTGAAGATGGACTAATGAAGCACATGTAAGATTACAATGTTTAAGCTGTTTTAATTCATAGAAAGGTGTATTCAGAGCGATAGTTTATGACCAGACTCAGGACTGAGATTCAACCTCCACTTGAAATGCAAATAAAGCATCACTCAATACCATTCTTATGAGGCTTTGAACTACTTTCAGTTGTGTGTCATTTCACAAGTTGCTCAGTTTTAACAAGCTTTATTTTAGGTAGTCCAAACACAGCTGAAGTGGAGGCGATGAGCTTGTGGTACTATTGCTAGACTATTAATCCAGAAACCCAGGTAATGTTCTGGGGACTCCGGTTTGGATCCTGCCATGACAGGTGGAATTTGAATTCAGTAAAAATCTAGGATTAAGATCTAATGATGATTGTGAAACCATTGTCAATTGTTGGGAAAGATCCATCTAGTTCATAATATCCTTTAGGGAAAGAAACTGCCATCTTTAGCTGGTCTGGCCTACATGCAATGTGGTTGACTCTTAACTGCTCTCTGAACAATGATGGATGGGCAAGAAATTCTGGTCTGGCTAGTGAAGCTGACACCCTCTGAATGAATAACAAAAATGCTGATGGCAATGGTGCTTTTATACCCAATTTACTCCCTTTTGAAGTACATCTGGAGTCACCCTCTGTTTTTCCACTCTAAAAATGGCTTAGGAACAATGGAAGATTTTATCATTATATCACAAATTGAAAAAAAAAGACTTTTCCATTACACCAGCAAAGGTCTGGAGGATATTTTCAAATGACCTACACCTGATCAAAATGACTGCAAATCAATTACAAAATGATTTAAAGTCAAGGGAAAATAACAGACATGATGATATTCAGATGCACAAGTCAACAAGGCCAATGAGACAACTGATCAATAGTGCATACGCCTGAGGCTGCTAGTAGTCAAATGTCATGTTTGAAAGTTGAATATGTAGAAATTGAAATAAGAACAAAGATCTATCGAGGGTGTCGCCGCCACCAACTATTTCGCAAAGCATGGAGAAAGATAATTATCACAGCTGCTGAAGCTTGCAAAATCATTTTTAATGTTCAAATCCAGGCCTGTTGAAGTTGAGGCTACCAAAAACTACACTCTAAATCTAACTCCTGTAAATACTGTTCATAGCTTGCCGCCAGAAAACCAAAGCAACAGTAGTTGTACAAACAAAATCATGTGTCCATAGAATTTCTATACCTTGGAGTGCTCACCCAGACTGGCCTGACTGTCCTGCTATGGATGAGCAGTTTAAATATGTAATGATTGTAACAAAGTCAGCCAGGTGAACTTCATAGAATATGAGGCTGTTAATCTTGTCCAATCAGGAAGCCCTGGCTGACAGATAAGAACAGGAGTGTGAGACATCCTGCTCACTCTGAGAGCTGGCCCTGAGGGAGCTAGATCAGTGTCAAGACCTTTCCACATGTATATAAAGGGTGACTGGCTGATGGGATACCAGCCTCTGTGAAGTTATTTCAGTGGCGATGAGAGAAAAGCACACTCCTGAAGAAAAACTGAACGAATGCTGTAAATCAGGAACAAAAACAGAAGTTGCTGGTAAATCTCAACAAGTCTAGCAGCATCCGTGAAGGAAAGTCCGAGTTAACGTTTTGGGTTCGGTGACCCTTCCTCAGAAGGGTCTGAGGAAAAGTCACCAGACCCAAAACGTTAACTGATTTTTCTTCACAATGCTGCCAGACCTGTTGAGCTTTTCCAGCAACTTCTGTTTTTGTACACTCCTGAAGAAATTCGCTCGCAACCATCATCTTTGAGTTGGGCTTAGTATTTTTGGCATCATGCTGTTATTTGGGAAGCTTGACTCATTTGATCCTGCCTTTGAACACTGGGCCCAGTATGTGGAATGAATGTGTTATTTTTTTCTGGCAAATGACATTGGGGAAGGTGCAAAGCAATGGGTAATTCTCCCTGCCACTTCTTCGATTATTAGAGGCCTAACTTTGCCTGAGGCATGAGATACTAAAATCTTTGAAGAGTTGTTGGTTTCTGTTAAAGAATATTACCACCCCAAGCCTCCTCTAATTCTGAGATGCTATCAGTTTTACTCGGCAATTCGAGAACCAGGGGAATCTGTATCAGGATTTTTGACGAGTTTAAGATGAGATGCTGAATGACCGTTTGGTGTGTGGGATTAATGAGGTAACCATGCAAAAATGCCGACCATCTGAAGTGTAACTCGACTTCAAACAGGCACTACAAATGGCTCTGTCGTTGGAAAATGTAGCAAGTTGAGCATATGAGTTGCAGGGTGTACGGATAGACACCCTCGCCAGTCCAACTGAGCTTGGGGAACGCAGGTTAAGGCAATTGCAAAGTCTCACTCAGGACATATCCTGAAAAGAGTGACTCTCGGTCAGCCCACAGCAAAACCCCAAAACAAAACCAAGCTTCTGCCAAACAGTTTAAATTTTTTCTGGGTCCAAGCCATTGCAGTTGCTGCCAGTATATGGACTTGAGACAGCAAAAAGTCTCACTTTACCTAAATTGAGTAAGAAAATTCATAGGCCGGTATCCAGGAAGGTGCAAACCCTGGAAAGTTCACCTGTATCTTGTTTGGAACAGTTAAATTGTTTAGCAACATCCAAATCAGAACCAAACAAAATAAATGTTTGGTTAAATGGTCACCTGGTTCTAATGGAGGTGGATACTAGCGCAACAAAAATCACTCTGGACACCGACCCTTATGTTTGTGCAAGACCTCAGCTAGCCTGAGAACCTATACCAGGGAACCTTTACAGATTAAGGGTACAACTTTAGTTCTGGACTCTTATGAGAAGCAGCTGGTTAAGTTAACAGTGATTGTAGTAATGCTCAAGCCTAAGCTTTATGGGGCAAAACTGGCTCAACATTATTCTACTAGAAAATGCCTGCCCGAGGAAGGTTCACTGAACCTGAAATGTTAACTCTGATTTCTCTGCACAGATGCTGCCAGAACTGCTATGCTTTCCAGCAATTTCTGTTTTCGTTTCTATCATACTGTAAGGTATTGGCACACTATGATCCCAAGCAAGATCTGCCATTGACATGCGATGCTCCCCGTATGGCATCAGGGTAGTATTTGCTGAGAGGTGGCCCGATGGAGAGGAATGCCCAAAAGCATATGCATCCAGGACTTTGGCTAATGTAGAATGTAAACACACCCAGATAGAGAAGGACAATTTGGCAGTCGTATTTGGAGTCAGGAAGTTCCAGCAGTACTTTTACTGACGTAAATTAGTAGTAATAATGGACCACAAACCTCTGCTAAGTCTGCTTAAAGAGGACAAGGCAGTGTCACCCATAGCTTCAGGCCTAATTCAGCAGTGGGCTCTAATTCTAAGTGCATATAATTACAAGTTGGAACACAATCTGTGAGGCTAGTAGCAAATGTGAATGCATTGAGCCACCTCCCACTGGCAGATACACCACCGGTGGTACTGTCGCTGGAAGATTCAGTAATAGTTCTAAAATTTTCTGGACATACTTTTCGTCACAGCTGACAATATGATACTTTGGAAGCAGAAAGATCCGGTCCTGGCAAAACAAACTGGTGGTGATGGGGGATACCAAAGGGCCCTCACAACCAAAACTGAAACCTTTTCGGACCTGAAGAAACCAGGTCACAGTTGAGGACAGCATATTATTATGGGGAGCAAGAGTGATTGTCCTGAGAAAAGATCATTGCCAGATACTGGCTGAACCCCACCAGGGTCATCAAGGGGTTTCCAAAATGAAGATGTTTGCAAGAAGTTATGTCTCGTAGCCAGGACTGGATGCAGATATAGCCACATTCGTGGAACAGTACCGAGAGTGCCAACAAGGACAAAAATGATCATCAGCAGTTCCCCTACATTTGTGGGAATGGCCAGGTGAACCCTGGACTCAATTAAACATCAACTATGCAGGACCTTTAATGGGCTCAATGTTCTTGGTCATTGTGGACGCCCACTCAAAGTGGCTGAATGATAGAAAAACTTTGCCCATACATGGACTCATATATCATAGAATCCCTGCAGTGTAGAAACAGGCTCTTTGGCCCAACAAGTTCACACCGACCCTCAGAACATCCCACCCAGACCCATCCCCCTAATGTACATGTCCCTGAACACTATGGGGAATTTAGCATGGCCAATCCACCAAACTTGCACATCTTTGGACTGTGGGAGGAAATTGGAGCACCCGGAGGAAACCCACGCAGACACGGGGAGAATGTGTAACCTCCATACAGTCACCCAAGGGTGGAATCAAACTCGGGTTCCTGGCACTGTGAGGCAGCAGTGCTAACCACTGAGCCACCGTGCCGTCTGAACTCATGGAAGTATTGGTCACAGATAATGGGCCATCATTTACCAGCAGGGAATTTGAGTATTTCCTAAAGTCAAAATAGTCATTTGACATAAGGACAGCTCCATACCATCTATCATTCAATGGTCTGGCAGAAATAGCAGTTCAACCTTTGAAGGCAGACTCAAAGAAACAGCCTACAGCTTCACTCGATACCAAACTGTTCTGATTCCTATTTGTTTATAGGATCACCAGCCCTGTAGCCACATGTTTAGCTGCACTCTCTTCCTATTTCTTACCTCGTTATCACGTGGCACTGGTAGTAATCCAGAGATAACTACCCTGTTTGTCCTGGACTTCAGCTTCCAACCTAACTCCCTGTACTCGTTTTTCACATTTTCAGTCCTTTTTCTACCTATGTCATTGGTACCGATGTGTACCATGACTGCTGGTTGCTCACTCTCCCCTTAAGGATCTTGAAGACACGATCCAAGACATCACGGACCCTGGCACCCGGGAGGCAACGTACCATCCTTTCATCTCGTTCGCGTCCACAGAACCGCCTGTCTGTGCCTCTTACTATTGAATCCCCCACTACAATTGCTCTCCGATTCTCCCCCCTTCCCTTCTTTGCCACAGGGTCAGGCTCAGCGCCAGAAACCTGTCCGCTATGGCCTTCCCCTGGTAGGTCCCCCCCCCCAACAGTATCCAAAACGGTATACTTATTATTGAGGGGAACGGCCACAGGGGATCCCTGCACTGTCTGCCTATTCCCTTTCTCCTTCCTGACAGTCACCCAGCTACCTTTTTCCTGTACCTTGGGTGTGACCACCTCCCTATAACTCCTCTCTATCACCCCCTCAGCCTCCCGAATGATCCGAAGTTCATCCAGCTCCAGCTCCAATTCCCTAACACGGTTTTTGAGGAGCTGGAGTTGGGTGCACTTCTCGCAGGTGAAATCAGAGGGGACACCAGCAGTGACCCTTACCTCCCACATCCTGCAAGAGGAGAATCTCCTGTAGAGATTGTATGTGTGTGGGGGAGAGAGAGAGAGTGTGTGTGTGTGTGTGTGTGAGTGAGAGATTGTATAGTGTGGTGGGGTCACCTGTAGAGTGACATGAACCCAAGATCCCGGTTGAGGCCATCCTCATGGGTACCGAACTTGGCTATCAGCCTCTGCTCGGTGACTCTGCATTGTTCTGTATCCTGAAGTCCGCCTTGGAGGATGTTTACCCGAAGATCCGAGGCCAAATCCGAGACCGCTGAAGTGTTCCCGCACTGGGAGGGAATATTCCTGTTTGGTGATTGTTGCGTGGTGTCCATTCATCCGTTGTAGCATCTGCATGGTTTCGTCAATATACCATGCCTCAGGGCATCCTTGCCTGCAGCGCATGAAATTGACAATGCTGGCTGAGTCATGTGATATCTGCTATAAAAATGGTGGGTGGTGTTCCTGCGTGTGATGGTGGTGTCCAAGTCAAAGATCTGATATGTCTTGCAGAGCTTGCCAAGACAGGGTTGTATAGTGTTGTGGTTGATATTGTCCTGAAGGCTCGTTAGTTTGCTGCAAACAATGGTCTGTTTAAGGTTTGGTGGTTGTTTGAAGGCGAGAAGTGGAGGCGTGGGGAAGATCTTGGTGAGGTACTCCTTGTCATCAATAATGTGTTGAAGGCTGCGAAGAACATGTTGTAGTTGCTCCGCTCCTGGGAAATACTGGAGAATGAAGTGTACCCGACTGGACGTATCCCATGTCCATCTTCTGAGGAAGTCATTACGGTTTTTTGCTGTGGCATGTCGGAACTGGCGATCGATGAGTTGAGCATCGTATCCTGTTCCTATGAGGGCATCCTTCAACACCTTCAGGCATCCATCGCGTTCCTCCTCATTCGAACAGATCCTGTGTATGCGTAGGGCTTGTCCATAGGGGATGGCTGTTTTAATGTGTTTAGGGTGGAAGCTAGAGAGGTGCAGCATCATGAGGTTATCTGTAGGCTTGTGGTAGAGTGAGGTATTGAGGAGTCTGTCCTTGATGGAGATGCATGTGTCCAAGAATGAGACTGATTCTAAAGAACTGCAGATGCTGTAAATCAGGAACAAAAACAGAAGTTGCTGGAAAGCTCAGCAGGTCTGGCAGCATCTGTGAAGAAAAAAATCAATGTTAACGTTTTGGGTCTGGTGACCCTTCCTCAAAAGTGTTTTGAGGAAGGGTCACCGGACCTGAAATGTTAACTCTGATTTAATGACACAAAGATTGGTGGAGTTGCTGACAGTGCCGACGATCGTGAAAGGATACAACAGGATATAAATTGATTGGTGACTTGGGCATAGAAATGGCAGATGGAGTTTAAAGCAGACAAATGCGAGGTGGTGCAGTTTGGAGGATCAAATTTGGGTGTGAATTATACAGTTAATGGCAGAACCTTTAGGAACATTAACATACAGATGGATCTGGGCTTGCAGGTCCACAGTTCTCTAAAAGTGGCAACACAGGTAGCCAAGGTGATTAAGAAGGCATATGACATGCTTGCCTTCATCGGTTGGGCCGTTGAGTACAAGAGTTGACAAAACAAGTTGCAGCTATATAAAACCCTTGTTAGGCTACATTGTGTGCAGTTTTGGTCGCCACATTACCAGAAGGATGTGGAAACTTTGGCGAGAGTGCAGAGAAGGTTCACCAGGATGTTGTCCAGTCTTGAGAGCATTGGCTATGAGGAAAGGCTAGGAAAAGGCTAGGATTGTTTTCACTGGAAAGACGGCAGCTGAAAGGAGATCTGATAGAGGTCTACAAAATTATGAGAAGAATAGATGGGGTGGATAATCAGAGACTTTTTCCCAGGGTTGAAGTTTCAATTACAAGGGGGCATAGGTTCAAGGTGAGAGGGCAAAAGTTTAAGGGAGGTGTGTGAGGAAAGTTTTTCATGCAGAGAGTGGTAGGAGCCTGGAATGCACTGCCATAGGGGGTGATGTAAGCAGGCACATTGGCAACATTTAAGAGGCATCTGGATGGTTACATGAATAGGGAGGGAATAGAGGGATAGGCAGAAGGTTTATTTTTTAGTTCAGTCAGGCCATGATAATTCGCACAGGCTTGGAGGGCTGAAGGGCCTATTCCTGTGCTGTAGTTTTCTTTTGTTCTTTGAACTGAAACTTTATATATCCTGTTTGCAGATCCCTTTTACTTTTCCAGTGTTTCAATTTAAAGGGAACCAGAGTAATTCGCATTACATATGCGAATTATGAATTATGATTATATTATGTATATTATGAATCCGCAAATTAAGATGCATGAAATGTGCATAACACAGTAACAATGAGTGACTTCAATTCACATATAGACCGGGTGAACCAAGTCAGTACTAATGCTGTGGAAGATGAATTCCTGGAGTATAGAACTATGGATCAAGCTATTTTGAATTTAATGCTGCGTAATGAGAAAACACTATTAAATTTTCTTGCTGTAAAGCAGCCTTTCAGAAATAGTGACTACAATTATGATGGAATTTTACATTAAATTTGAATGTGATATAATTAATTCTTAAACTAGGATCATAAATATGACCAAAGAAAACTAGGATGGTCTGTGAGACAAATTAGCTATGGTGGATTGGGAAAATACACTTGTTATGACACAGGGATAACAAGCCAAACCAAATTACCAGCACTGGGTCCTGAAATGATTTGGTTTCAAACTGTGAGTTGTAATTGAAAATTAAATTTTGAACCAGAGTTTGTTTTAAAATGAGCAGAGAACAAATATTGCTGTTGCTGTTGGGAACTGGCCTGGAAAGATATTGCAGGCTATTTACCATTCTAAGAACACTGTAAATAGTTTGGCATTGAGATGTCGCTATGCTCAGAGACCAGCAGTTGGTTGGATGTTGAATTGGTCAATCATGGGGGGGGGGGGGGTCTTTTTCTTGCCAGCCAGCCACACAGAACATTGAAAAAGAATGAAAAAACACACAGTGAACTAGCTTTGACATTTTTTTTGGGAGGAAGCAGCTAAGACTGGGAAGCTGTTTTTTGGTTTCACTCTCTAGTTATTCTCCAGATATTGACTTCTTGAAAGTTCAGAGAAAAGAACCCCAGGCTATAAGAAATCAGGAAAAGCTTCTGGAGGGTTGGAGAAGCTGTTTGCATTGACCACTGACTTCAGATTTCACACTTTTTTTCAATCTAGTGTGCCTGTAATACTACTCATTGGATTTCATCATTGGAATAGGCATCAAACTGGCAACTTGTAATTCTTTCTTTTAAAAACTGTGTCTGTTTTAATGTGTAAGGCTTGGTAATTAAAGAAGATTGGGCTCAGTTCGTAGACATTAATTAGATTGCAATGTAATTCATTTGTGTTCCACTAAAGTTGCATTATAAATAATAAATGGTTAATTTTTGTTTAAGTTATAAACTTGGTGTCGAAGATTGGATATTTGTAAAGTCTGATTAGGAACAACTGAGCAGTTTCGAGGGTCACCAACTGTTGTAGTTTCACCATGTTGCAAATCCAGTGTTAAGGAATCTGATTTTGTCTGGCTTGCTAACCCTGTGTCGTAATACAAGTATGGGGTATATTTTACAAAATAGTACAACAGCTCTACACAATTTAAGCCAGATGTGGGCACTTAAACTTTCAGCTTCCCACATGTCTTGCCATGGGTACTTCATATGGTACTGGCAATATTTCCCAACAGTAGCTGGTCAATATCGCTATGTGATGAACAATTTTCCATTCCTTATCTTTTGGTTTGATGGAAACTCCATTTCCTCATCAGCACTTTATTCTTAAGATAATAGCATTCCGGAACTCCTTTAGTGTCAACCTCAGTATGAGTGCGCTAATTTATTTAATTTAGGAGCTGCTTTCTGTGCCTCAGTTAGTGATGTCACACCAAATACTTCCTTTTAAGTATATTCAATTTTGAGGAAGGTTTCAGGTTCCCTTTGTGTCATTATCAAGCTTTATTATTGGATCTTGTTTAACCATTGCTCTGGTTACCACACGAGGAAAAGCTACCCAGAACCTGTTCCTGTATGGTTCTGTTTCTTGAACTTCCTTTTGGTATTCTGTGATTATGAGCGAGTCTATGACTTTTAGTCCCGCCAAATCATTCCCAGAAGTCGACTTCCTAGAGCCTTCACTACTCCAACAATTACTTCTGGTAATAGATCACGTAATAGTTGCACTTCAGATAATGGAACAGGAATATATTCTCCACCAATCCCATTTGTTGGTACCTTAATTCCCATTGAACTCTCTAGAGGGAAAACTAAGTCTTTCTCCCGTAAAAGTGATTATGTTGCCCTTGTATCTTTTAATATGGTTATGCATTTAGCTATCTCACCTGAAGGCAAAGAAGTCACTTTCCTTTCTGACAAAATCCCTGAAAATCTCTCATTTACCTTGTGTATCTCTTTGCTAATGACAAATTCACCATTGGTCTTTTTGTTATAGTCTGGTCCATGGTGTAATCTTTTTGAGTTTCCTTCTCCAACTTTAGTTTTACAAACTTCTGTAAGTCTCATGGGTTTACCTCGCAATTTCCAACGTTTCAAATGCACATGTTCTAACTTATTACAATAAGAACATTTAGGCTACTGAACATTACCACTCTCAGCACTTTTCTTTCTAGTCTGAATTTTTGAGACATTCCCTAATGCCTGCTCTCTACCCTAACTATCTGCTTTCCTTTCACTTTCCCAGTTTGTATTTTTCTCAAATTTTTGGGGATGATGGAATAAAGGTTTATGGATCAGTTCATAACAATCAGCCATTATAGTTGTTTATCTTGCCATTGCCACCTTTGGTCTTCTCCATGAGTTCTTATGACATTGAGTAGAGGAATTGGTAGGTCATGTTGCGGCCATAAGGGACATTGGTTAGGCTACTATGGGAATACTGCATTCAATTCTGGTCACCCTGCTACAGGAAAGATGTTGTGAAACTTGAAAGGGTTCAGAAAAGATTCACAAGGATGTTGCCTGGGTTGGAGGGTTTGAGCTATAGGAAGAGGCTGAATAGGCTGGGGCTATTTTCCCTGGAGCATCGGAGGCTAAGGAGTGACCTTATAGAAGTTTATAAAATCATGAGGGGCATGGATATGGTGAACAGCCAAGGCCTTTTCCCCAGGGTAGGCCAGTCCAAAACTCAAGGGCA
This sequence comes from Rhincodon typus, assembly GCF_021869965.1. NCBI lineage: Eukaryota > Metazoa > Chordata > Chondrichthyes > Orectolobiformes > Rhincodontidae > Rhincodon > Rhincodon typus. Next base: position 139,198,950 of record NC_063332.1, on the reverse strand, counting down.
TAAGTTTAAGGTGAGAAGGGAAAGATTTAAAAGGGACCTAAGGGACAACTTTTTCATGCTGAGGGTGGTGCGTGTATGGAACGAGCTGCCAGAGGAATTGGTGGAGGCTGTACAGATACATCGTTTAAAAGGCATCTGGATGGGTATATGAATAGGACGGGTTTGGCAGGATATGGGCCAAATGATGGCAAATGGTACTAGATTAATTTAAGATATCTGGTCAGCATGGACGAGTTGGAAAGAAGGGTTTATGTCCATGCTGTACATCTCTTTGACTTTATAACAGAAGGTTAGGGAAGTTTTAAATTCTTCCAAAAGAATAACTTCTCTGAAAGCACCATAAGTATTTTCAGCCTTCCATGCTCTTCTCCACCTATCAAAATTGTTTTGGTTAATTTTCTCAAACTTAATGGACATTTGTTCAGGCTTTTTCCGTAAGTCCAAAACCTCTGCCTGTATGTTTCTGGGGCTGATTCACAAGTGCGTAGAATAGCCCTTTTTACATCATCATAATCTCTAGACGCTTCCACCAACAGGATGCATAAACCTTTTGTGCTTTGCTAGTTAAGTTATCATGTATAGGCAGTGTCCAATCTGCTTTTGACCATGCCGTTTGCCTGGCTACCTGATTAAACAACATGAGAAATGCTTCTGCGTCCTTCTTATAGAGCCACAGAGATCTATGGCATAGAAAAAGGCCTTTCGGTCCACTGCATCTGCACCGGTCAAAAACAATCACCTAACATTCTAAGATAACAAGGTGTAGAGCTGGATGAACACAGCAGGCCAAGCAGCATCAGAGGAGCAGGAAAGCAGGATGCTTTCTCCAGCATCGGCAGTTCCTAATATCTCTACCTAACATTCTAATCCGACTTTGCAGCACTTGGCCCACAGCCTTGCATGTCTTCGCATCACTAGCTTACATTGAACTACTTAAATGTTATGAGGATTTGTGCGTATATCACCCTCTGGGTGAGATCAGATCTCCTCTAAACCTTCTGCCCCTTACCTTAAATCTGTGCTTCTTGGTCACTGGTTCCTCCATCAAGGGGGTTATTTCTCCCTGTCTACCCTATCTATGCCCCTCATAATTTTGTACATCTCTATCATGTCCCCTCCCTGTCAATTCCTCTGCTCCAAGGAAAACAACACCAGTCTATCTAATCTCTTTTCATAACTAAACTCTCCAGCCCAAACAACTTCATGGTGAATCCCCTCTGCACCTTCTCCAGTACTATCACATCCCTCCTTCAATGCGGATTCCGGAACTACACGCAGTCCTGTAAGCTGTGACCTAATCAATGTTTTATACAGTCCCAGCATAGCCACCCTGCTTTTGAACACTATGCCTCAAATAATAAAGGCACCATATGCCTTAACTACTTGATCCACTTGGTCTGATACTTTCAGGGACTCATGCACATATACGCTAAGTTCTTGCTGAACCTTGGTGCTTGCCATGGTCCTGCTGTTTAATTATATGTTCCTTTGCCTTGTTTGTCCTGGCCAAGTGCATCACCTCACATTTAACCAGATTGAAATCCATTTGCCACTGTACAGCACATCTGACCAGCCCGTTTATATCCTCTTGTTGTCTGAAGCTATCCTCCTCACACTGTACCATTCCACTAATTTTGTATCATCTGTGAGCTCACTGATCAACCCTTCTACATTCAAATCTAAATCATTTATATAAACCGTAAACAGCAAGAGGCCCAACACTGACCCTGTGGGACCCCACAGACTTCCAGTTGAAAAACACTACTCAACTCTCATCCTCTGCTTCCTGCAACTCAGCCAATTGTGGATCCAATTTGAATTTCCTTGGATCCCATGTTTTTACTTTTGCGATCAGTCTCCAATGTGGGACCTTATCAAAAGCCTTGTGTAGTCCAAGTAGACTACAACAAAAGCATTGCCCTCATCTACACACCTGGTCACCTCTTTGAAAAATTCAATCAAATTGATCAGTCATGACTCCCCTTGACAAAACCATGTTGACTGATAGAGTCATTGAGTCATACAGCACGGAAACAGACCCTACAGTCCAACTCATCTGCACCGACAAGAGATCCCAGGCTGACCTAGTTTAATTTGCCAGCCTTTGGCCTATATCCCTCTAAACCCTCCTTATTCATTTATCTATTCAGATGCCTTTTAAATGTTGTAATCTTTCTGCCTCCACTCTTCCTCTGGTAGTTCATTCCATACACGCACCACCCTCCTTGTGAAAAAGTTACCCCTCAGGTTCTTTTTAAATTTTAAGGTGAGCCTTAGACCTCCACCTTCGCAATTCACCCTATCCATGCTCCTCACAATTTTATAAGCCTCTGTAAGGTCACACCTAAGCCTCCAACATTCCAGAGAAAAAAAGCTCCAGCCTATTCAGCTTCTCCCTATAGCTCAAATCTTCCAATACTGGCAACATCCTTATAAATCTTTTCTGTACTTTCTCAAATTTAACAACATCATTCCTGTAGAAGAGCGACCAGAATAGTACACAGTATTCTAAAAGTGGCCTCACCAATGTCATGTACAGATGCAACATGATGTTCTAACTCCTTCACTCAACATTCTGGCCAATAAAGGCCGCCTTACCCTGTCTACCTGCGACTCCACTTTCAAGGAATTATTTATCTGCACCCCTAGGTCTTGATCTTGATTAACCCCTACCTCTCCAAATGCAGATTAATTCTGTCCCTCAGAATTGCTCCCAATGCCACCTCCAAGGTTAGACTGACTGGCGTGCCATTTCCTGGTATATCCCTTGCAACATTCTTGAACACTGTTTGTCCCCTAGTCCTCCAACACCTCTCCTGTGGTCAGAGAGGAATTGCAAATTATTGGCAATGCCTCTGCTATTTCCTCCTTTGCCTCACTCAATACCTGGGATATATTTCGTCCAGCAGTGGAAATTTACCAACTCTTAAGCCGGCTAGATCGCTCAGAACCTCATCTCTGTCTATCCTAATTTCTTTAATTTTATTATAGACATTCTCCCTGATTTCTCGACCACTATTGCCCCTCTCACTAATAAACAATGACCTGAGGTATTTACTTAGACCCCTACCTACATCTTAGCACCACACACTAATTACCAATGTTGTTCTTAACGATCTCTATGATTTCTCTCATTATCCTTTTGCCCTTAAATGTACTTGTCAAATAACTTAGGATTTTCTTTTATTTTACCTGCCAATATCCTTTCATATTCCCTTTCAGCACACCTATCTCCCTTTTACGTTTCTATGCTCCTCTATGTCATCTGTTGTTTTGAGCCCTTGGTGTCTGACATAAGCCTCCCTTTTTATCCTAATCCAATGCTGTATATCATCTTACATCCAGGGCTCACAGGGTTTGATGGTCCCACCCTTTTTCTTTATTGAATATGTTGGTCCTGTCCTCTCCATATTTTCTTCTTGAATGAATTCTAATGTTTTGAGATTTACTTGAAAGTATCTGCTCCCAGTCCACTCTGGCCGAATGGTATCCGATCTCAGTACATCAGCCTTCTCCTTTCTCTTCAAATTTTGGCAGAGACTGCACTACCTTAAACATCGCCTGACTTAGAGGGGATTTGGGAAAAGACTTTCACTCAGCAATGGCTGGGAATCTGGATTGCACTGCCTAGGAGGGCATTCAAGGCTGGAAATCTTACAACCTTTACAAAATATTTGGATGAACGCTTGAAATATAACATTCAAGGATGTGGGACAAGTGCAGGACATTGGAATTGGTGCACTTTTAGTGGTAGTTATATCGGTGCAGACTCAATGGACTGAAGGGCCTTTTTTGCACTGTATGAACCTATGAATCTGCAGATTATAACTCAGAATTTCCTTCTCCAAGCTTTTCCCAGTTTCTGCTTTAACTTCTGGTTTAGCTTGCTTAAGCTTCATCATTTATAATTTCAATTTCCTTTCTTTTGCTTTATCTTCCCTTTCTTTCTCTTGCCTCTCTGTTTCAAATTTACGTGTGAATGCTCTTTGAAATTCTCTTTGTCTACCTCAGCTTTTTCAGTCCTAAATCTCTTTGGAATTCCATCTCCAATTTTCTCATTTTAGTTGCCTTAACTACAACGGAACGTCCATAAGTTCATAAGATATGGGGCAGAATTCAGCTATTTGGCCCATCGAAGTCTGCTCTGCTATTCGATCATGGCTGATATGCTCCTCATGCCCATTTTCCTGCCTTCGCCCCATAACACTTCAACCCATTACCAATTAAAATCTAACTCCTCCTTAAATTTACTCACTGTCCCAGCATCCGCCGCACTTTGTGGTAGTGAATTCCACAGATTCGCAACCCTTTGGGAGAAGTACTTTCCCCTCAACTTTGTTTTAAATTTGCTACCCCTTATCCTAAGACTATGATCGTTCATCTTAGAATGCCCACAAGAGGGAGCATCCGCTTCACGTCTATTTTGTCTACACCTTTTATCATCTTGAATACCTCGATTTGATCTCCCCTCATTTTTCTAAATTCCAGAGAGTATAGGCCTAAACTGTTCAATCTCTTCAAACGACAAACTCCTCATCTCTGGGATCAATCTAGTGAACCTCCTCTGAACTGCCTCCAATGCCACTACATCTTTGCTCAAATAATAGGACTAAAACTGTGCACAATTCTCCAGGTGCAGTGTCACCAATGCCTTGTATAGTTGCAACAATACTTCCTTACCTTGATGTTGTATTCCTTTAGCTATAAAAGCCAACATTCCATTCACTTCGTTTATTATCTGCTGTACCTGCATGCAAGTTTTCTGTGACTCATGAATGAGGACACCCAGATTCCTGTGCACCGGAGCACCCCAAAATCCCTCCCCATTTAGATAGTAGGTTGCCTTCTCAATTTTCCGAACAAAATGCACAACCTCACATTATTACATTAAACTCCATTTGCCACATTTTGGCCCACTCTCCCAACCTATTTATTTCCATTTGTAAGGTTCTTATTTCCTCGCTGCAATTTACCGTCCTGCCTATTTTTGTGATGTCTGCAAATTTGGTTATAGAGCCTTCTATCCCTGTATCTGAGTCGTTAATGTAGATTGTAAATAGGTGGGGTCCAAGGACCGAAGCCTGTTGCACCCCACTAGTTACTTCTTGCTTTCCAGAAATAAAACACATTTACCCTGACTCTATGATATACTGAACTCATATCTGCTTACCTTGACTCTATCTTTTCCCCTCGGTCCAGAAACTCCCCACCTACATCCGGGACAACGCCCACACCCTCCACCTCCTCCAAGACTTCCAATTCCCAGGCCCTCAAAACCTCATCTTCATTATCCAATCTCTGTACACTTGTATCCCCCACACAGATGGCCTAAAAGCCCTCTACTCCTTCCTCTCCCGCAGGCCCAACCAGTCCCCCTCTCCTCAGAAGGTGTGCAGTGCTAGGTGGGACAGTGTGGGATCGTGCTTGCTGGACAGAGAGGTCGAAGGCCATCCTGTTGAGTTTTTGTGGGAGGTGGGCGATCCAGAATGACACTTAACATAACCTGTGATTTTGATAACACATGGCTCAGAAAATTCTTCTGGGAGTGCATTCACTAAAGGGATTAGATCACATGGAATCCAGGGAGAGCTAGCTATTTAGATTCAAAATTGGCTTAAAGGAAGGAGACAGCGGGTGATGGTGGAGGGTTGTTTTTCAGACAGGAGGCCTGAAACCAGCTCGGTGCCATAAGAATCGGTGCTGGGTCCACTGCTTTCTGTAATTTACATAAATGATTCGGATGTGAAAACAGAAGGTATGGGTTAGTAAGTTTGCAGACACCAAAACTGGTGGTATAGTGGACAGTGATGGTTATCTTAGAGGATAACGGGATTTTGATGAGATAGGCTGTTGGGCCGAGGAGCGGCAAATGAAGTTTAATTTAGATAAATATGAGGTGTTTCATTTTGGTAAGAGAAATCAGCGCAAGATGTATACACCTAATGATAGGGTTCTGGAGAGTTTTGCTAAACAAAGAAACTTTGGGGTGCAGGCTCATAGTTCATTCAAGGAGGAGTCACAGGTAGACAAAGTAGTGAAGAAGACATTTGGTACACGTGCCTTTATTGGTCAGTGCATTGAGTATAGGAGTTGGGATGTTATGTTGCAGCTGTCCAGGACATTGGTTAGGTCACCTTTGGAATACTGCGTTCAATTCTGGTCTCCCTTCTATAAAAAAAGATACTGTTAAGCGTAAAAGAATACAGAAAAGATTTACAAGGATGTTGCCAGGGTTGGAGGGTTTAAGCTTTAGCGAGAGGCTGAATAGGCCGGGGTTATTTTTCCTGGAGCATCGGAGGTTGAGGGTGACTTTATGGAGACTTATAAAATCATGATGGCTTTTTCCCCAGTGGATGGGAATCCAAAAATAGAGCATATAAGTTTAAGGGAAGAGGGGGATGATTTGAAAGGGACCTGCGGGCAACATTTTCATACAGTCGGTGGTGCCTATATGAAACGAGCTGCCAGAGAATGTCATAGAGTTATAGAAATGTCCAGCACAGAAACAGACCCTTCAGTCCAATTTATCCATGCCGACCAGATATCCTAAATTAATCTAGTCCTATTTGCTGCCATTTGGCCCATATCCCTCTAAATCCTTCCTATTCACGTGCTCATCCAAATGCCTTTTAAATGTTGTAATTGTACCAGTGTCTACCATCTCCTCTGGCAGCTCATTCCATACACGCACCACCCTGTGTGTGAAAAAGTTGCACATCAGGTCCCTTTTCGTGGATAAAAAGGCATCTGGATGAGTATATGAATAAGAAGGGTTTAGAGGGATATGGGCCAAATGCTGGCAAATGGGGCTAGATTAATTTAGGATATCTGGTCGGCATAGACGAGTTGGACTGAAGGGTCTGTTTCCATGCTGTACAGCTCTAAATCTTTCCCCTCTCATCTTAAACCTGTGCCTTCTAGTTTTGGACTCCCCTACCCTGGGAAAACGACCTTGTAGTAGAGGCAGACACAGTTACAACATTTAAAATACATTTGGGCAGGATCATCAACAGGAAAAGTTCAGATGGAAAGGGGCCAAACACAGACAAATGGGATAGATTCTACACAGGGTCCTGTTCTGCTGCCTGCTGTCATCATCTATCTTTCCCCAGATGATCTCGTTTATGATCTTGACGTGCCCTTCTAGAACTGTTACCAGGTGTTAGTCTGCCTGATTTTCTTTTACTCCCCACATCAGCATCTTGCCGACTGTCCAGATGAAGTAGCAAAAGTGTATTGTCTTCATGGCTTTTGGTCTGGTCCATCTATCACCACTTTGCCCTCTACATGACCCCAGTTGTGTTTGTGCTGGTGAAATCATTCTTGTGCTCAATGAAATTGCTAGGGCTGCTGAGTCCTCTCTTTTCAGTGGATCTAATCGAAAATTCTCCCATGATACAAACTGTGTATTTGTGCTGGTCGCAAACTCCGCTCTTGTCTCCTCATGCTCAGACATTTGCCAAATACAGCAATTGGCTGGGTCAAAAGGTAAATTATTCTTCCTCATAAGCTGAGCCTAAAATGTGCTTGGCATCCGCCCGTATGAAGTTTAACCAACTTATAGCAGACTATGTTATAGAGTCATAGAGTTGTACAGCGTGGAAACAGGCCGTTCAGCCCAACTCATCCATGCCAACCAGGTTTCCTAAACTGAACTAGTGACCATTGAACAATGGAAGAAGAATCTCAAGCAGCTAAGTAAGGACAGGTCCCATCTTGGATTAGTGATGAACATATTCCAGAAACCCCACTGTTTCAAACTCAGTTAGGGCAACTGACCAAGGTCTGGTTTAAAGACGATTGTAAGGGGTCCCCAGGAAAGGGAATGACATGTTCTAAGATCATAGAATCTCTACAGTCTAGATAGAGACCATTCAGCCCTTAGAGTCTGCAGTGACCCTTTGAAGACCATCTCACCCTAGACTGATCCTATCCCCACAACCCTGCATTTACCACTTCTATTCCATGTAATCTGCAGATCCCTGGACACTACGGGGCAATTTAGCATGGCCAATCCATGTAACCTGCATCTCTTTCTGACTGCGGGAGGAGACCAAAACACCCAACAGAAACCCACGCAGACATGGCCACACAGACAGTCATCCGAGGCTGGAACTGAACCTACGTCCATGGTGCTGTTGGGCAGCACTGCTAACCACTTGTCCACTGTGCCATTCAAACTGGGTACTGGGGATCCAGATCAGCGTGCCAAATCAAAATGGGTTATAAGTCTTCAAGAGGCCAAATGATGGCATTAGCTGAGAGGGTATATGGTTAGAATACAACAGCACTCTTCTGTTCACTGTTGACAAAGATGGAAGGCTCGTCGTTACAGCTGCAGATAAATCTCACAGATGAAAGAAGTGATTTGTGCCCCTACCCCACATATTCAAATAAACACGCTTTGTGTGGCTTCTAGACAAATGTCATTCTAAATTATACTGTAGAGATTTGGAGCTTGAACACAGACATCACCAGGGTAGGTTATAATGTGCATCACAACTTCCCTAAAACACTACCAGTACGCAACCTCCACATGTAACAGCCAAAACACCATCTTTTCTATGAGGCCACACACACCAACCAGAGTAGGCTTAATCGAGCTCACAAACATCTACAGGAGTGAGATCTTTGTCAATGTCAGTGACAAACTGACAAACCTAAAGGGAATTATTTGCAGAAGTATGACATTGACATCGAGCTCCTAACAGAAAAAAATTACAGCACGTCTGGACACAATTGGCAAATGCAGATAAAGTATTGCATTTACTGCCATTCAGAAGACAGAGCAAATCCAAAAGGGTATCAGGGAAAACAAAGGTGACTAATTGGTGCAATGACGGCTAGGATGGGTAGGGTCAAACCGTGCAGATATACCCATGGGTATGTCTCCAGTGATGTCTCCAATGGCTGTGATGTGCAACCTATTTACTTTGATCTACCTTACTGCTCTCATAGTTAAATTCATCTGCTAGAAGAAGGAACTCATCCAGAAACTAACTGTGGACTCTATGCTTCTACAGTAGAAGCCGAGAGATTGGTGAACCCAGACTGCGTTGCAAAAGTGACTATGTAAATTGTTACCCAATTTGAATTTTACTTCATCAAATGGTACTAATTGCCAAAGAGTCTTGACAGCCAGCCAGTATATGTAAACCAAGGCTATCAATTTATGCATTAATTTATGCACAATGGGGAACCCATATATTCAGGGAGTTAGGCTATCAGCTGAGATTTATTACGTGCCTGCACAAGTCTCAGCCTGTGATCCCATTTTGGTTAGATGCTTCAAGGGATCAATAGGAAGGACTGGGGTCACGTGACCACAGGCCCAAAATTGCACATTTTAAATTGACCCACAGTCAGGGCAGTCAGACTTGACAGAAAATAGGTCAAACTAATTTGACGAGCAACCAGCAGCTACAGCTACAGAGAACAGTGAAAACCAAGACCAAGCGGTTACAAAGGTTCAAAGGCAACCAGTTACAACCAGTCCTAGAGCTGTGTATTGAAGAAGTGTTGTTCAGATGTTCTCGCATCTTGACAGCCTGTATGGCAATAGTGAAGGGTGTTGCCATGACCCCACTGGACGATTTGAACCCACAGCATGACTCCATTGGCCAAGGCCACAGAACATTCTGGAAGGTCAGGGGTGAGGAGGGATAAGTACACACACCAGAGAGCCACCTGCTCAGTGAAGGCTCAGTGAAGAGCAGTGAAAACACAGTGAAGACTCACATGGGAAGACTCATAGTAAGACACGTGGAAGAAGACCAAGCAGCAAGCCAAGAAGACCGAGGAATTCTACCATGATCTGCAAAAGCCACCTTCGTGGAAAAGAGCCAGCCTGCGGAGAAGAAGATTCCAACGGCTCAGCTCAAACATGCAGATTGTTGTGGGTAAATCCTTTCTCAGACAGATACAGCTAGATAGAGAGCAAATACTGTGGGAACTTAGGAAATGCTCACACTGTGAGCATTAAATAAGAAATATCTTGTTAATAAAATTGAGTTGAATTGCAGACCGAGTTCTGTGTCCCTTTGTCCACCTCACTGACGAGAGTACTTTGGGCAAGGTGTTTTAACAGACAAAAGCTATCAGTCAAAGTGTCCAAAGCATGGACAACAAGGGAGATTTGAGTACAGATGTAATGTAGTTGCATAGAAACATGATGAGATGGCACAAGAATTGTTGTGCACTGTTTCAGTGTCCTTGTCGAAGACAGGAGTATAGGGAGTGCAACTGAGGTTCACCAGGTTAATCCTTGGAATGGCAGGATTGTCTTATCGGCAATGTTTGAGGATTCTGGGGGTCTGTGTTCTGTAGAGTTTCAAAAAATGAAAGGTGATTTCATTGAAATTGGCAAAATTCTTACAGAGTATGAAAGACAGTGTTTCCCCTCGCAGGTGACTTCAGGGACAGGGGACATAATCTCAGGTAAGGACAGACCATGTAAGACTGAGATGAGTAGGAATTTCTTCACCCGGAGGGTGGGGAGCCTTTGGAACTCTACCCAACAGGCTGTGGAAGCTGAATCATCGACCATGTTCAAGATAGAAATCAATAGGTTCTGCAGACATTAAGGGATATGGACATAGTGCAGGAAAAAGGCTTTTGAGAAAATGATCAGCCATGATCTAGAATGGCACAACAGGCTCAATGGACTGAATAACCTACTCCTGTTCCTATGTTCGTAACCCAGAATGATGTGTAGCTTGAAGACGAACATGCTGGTGATGGTGTTCTTTGCAGTTGCTGGCCTTATCCTTCTAGAACGTTGACCTCACAGGTTTAGAAGGTACTGTTGAAGATGCCTTGGCAAGTTCCGACTATGCGTCTTACTGCTCCCATTGTGCTGGTGGTGACTGGAGTAGGTTTCTAAAGTGATGGGTGGGGTGCCAATCAGCAGGTTGCTTTGTCCCGGCTGGTGTCAAGCTTCTTGAAAGTTATTGGAGCTGCAGTCATCCAGCCAAGTCGGGAGCATACCACCACACACCTCACTCGTGCCTTGTAGATTTTTTTTTCTTTATTCATTCATGGGATGAGGGGCGTCGCTGGCTAGGCAGCTTTTATTGCCTGTCCCTAATTGCCCAGAGGGCAGTTAAGAGTCAACCATATTGCTGTGGATCTGGAGTCACATGTAGACCAGACCAGGTAAGGATAGCAGTTTCCTTCCCTAAAGAACATGAGCAAACCAGATGGGTTTTTCCAACAATCGACAATGGATTCATGGTCATTGTTAGATTCTTAATTTCAGATATTTATTGAATTCAAATTCCACCATCTGCCATGGCGGGATTCAAACACAGGTACCAGAACGTTATCTGTGTCTCTGGATTAACAGCTCGGTGATAGTACCACTAGGCCATTGCCTCCCCTTCTCGGACATGGCATACAGCCAATGAAGCGATATGAAATGAGTTACTCATCACAGAATTCCAGCCTCCCAACTGCTTTGCAGCCAAAGTATTTATCCTGACATACTCAACCCAGAGAGATTAGCCCAAGCGAGGAAATAAAAGCAAATTAATGATGGACAATTACATTACCTAATTGAGTCTGAGTCATAAGAACTCACCTACTGTGATGGTACCAAAATGTGTGTATAAATCACGATTGTGTATAGATTATCGCCAAGTCAAGTTAGTAATAAAGGTAGACCCATATACAATTTCACAATTGGAGGACCATGTTGACAGGATTAGACATACAGAGTTTGTTCAAAAAGTTGACTATTGAAGCGATTGTGGCAAGTTGCACCAACTGATAGGTCTCATTCTCCCCTGAATATGTGCCTCCCAAAATACCCCAGAAATTCCTGCCATTGCTACCCTACCATCTTCCTTGCTATGCTCCCCTTCTAATTAAAAACAACAAATGCTGGAGATCACAGCGGGTCAGACAGCATCCATGGAGAGACAGCAAGCTAACATTTTGAATCTAGATGACCCTTCATCAGCTCTGATGAAGGGACCCTAGGGGACAGTGACCATCATATGATAGAATTTATCCTGCAGTTTGAGAGGGAGAAAATTGAATCAGATGGAATGGTATTGCAGTTGAGTAAAGGTAACGACAAAGATAAGGGGAGGAGCAGGTCAGAATTAATTGGAAGCAAATTACTGCAGATGCATATATACTGAAAACAATGCTGGACATCACAGCAGGTCAGACAACGACCGTGGAGAGACAGCAAGCTAACATTTCAAGTCTAGATGACTTGAAAAGTTCATTTAGACAAAAACATGTTTGTTTAGACAGAAGCAAGTCCACTCAGAGGTCAACAAGCAGAAGACGTGTTGTCATTAAGAATCCAAGTCTAGAGAATCCCCAGTTACTTTGAAAGCTGTGGAGGTATCAAACAGGAAGATTTCGTACAAAGCTTTCGATGTTAAGGAACATGATGTTATGGAACATTGAGTAGCACAGGCAGTTGCCAAAAGGGTTTGAATCTTTCTTTCTGATATTTGTAATGGGATTGTTTCAAATAGTTCTTGTGTAGCATAATAAAGAACTTGATTTTCTTTTATGCAATAAATTTTCATGCTTATTTGTTAAAATTACATTGAACATAAGAACTTGGAGCAGTAGTAGGTAATTCGAACCCAATTCAAATCCACTTTCTCAATGTCCCAGCATTTACTGCAGTCTGGGTAGTGAATTCCATTCTCCCATTCTCCCATTCTAGATTGCCCCACATGAGGAAACATCTTTGGCTGCCTCTTGTGAATATGTTCAGTGACTACACTCCGTGGCAAATATACGAAAACATAAAACTTATGTTCACCAAAGCCAGGTTTCAATCTACTTCCCTAGTATTACATCAACTTTAACAATGTAAAGATAATATAGAGGAAATAAGACAATGATGCACCAAATTAATTCCTGGAATGGAGGGATTGATGTACAAGGCATGGTAAAATAGATTGCACTTATATTTTCAGGAGTTTCGAAAAATTAAAGATGATCTTATTCAAATAGATAAAGAACAAGGGAACACAATTTCATAACAATGGGTTTAGGACTGAGAAGAGGAGGAATTTCTTCACTCAGAAAGTGATGAATCTTTGGAATTGTCCATCCAAAGAGCTGCAAATGCCTGGTCACTGAATATGTTCAAGACTGAAATTGATAAATTTCTGCATATGAAAGCCATCAAGCATACAGGGATAGAAATGAATGACAGAGCATGGTTGAAAGGCTGACCCTGCCCCTGTTTCTTATGTTATTACTTCATATGCTAAGCAGGAGAAATTCCAGAATGTTAGTCAAATAACTCACTGGAGAAGGTGTTAAAATACCATTCAGGAAAACTTTCAGTATCATTGATTGGACGTATGAACTTTACTCAAATTATGTTACTGGTTACAGTAGCAACAGTGTTGCATTCACATTGAACAAGCTGTTTGGATAGAGGCACCAGAATATTTTCAGAATTTCCATGGTCTAGTTTGTGCATAAAATTGGTTTTCAACACAAGCAGTCAGAGAGAACTTCTGACAGAGTAACAGCTTTGCTGTCTCTCTTTCTGAAACCCCTTACCTTCAGCTTTGAGAGTTGAAAGCCCACTGGAAGGCCCCATCACAAGTCAGTATTCTTAATGGAAAAGTCTGAATTTTACACTATTGTCTGTAAAAATAGAGCCCGACCATCCATAACTGATCCAGGGAGAGACCCAACGACTCGTGGAAAGATATTTTAGCAGCAGGCCAGTATTTGGGACAGTCCGGGAATAATTGCTTGTATGAATTTAATTATTACTTGGCCAAAGTACTTTAATGATATCATGCTGCAAAAATGCTATCTTTTAGTTAGGCATCAAGAAAGCATGTGTGGACTTTCAAGAAGGACAGATGGACATACCTGAATTTTTTAAGGATGAACCTGTTGCATCTTTACTTGAATATCTTTCTTTCTGCAATTAACTTGTTCTTTGTTAATTAAAGAAACCTGGCTGAGTTGTTTCTGATACTAAACTGTATACAGTCTAAGATATGCAGCAATAATGTCACACATTTAAAATCAAACTTTGTTGTGGCCAGTAGGAGTAGGAGGAGTACGATAAATTAAGGAATCCGTTCAGCCTCCTAACCTTAACAGAATAATATATCTCAATGTTTTTTTTGAAAGGCAGAGCTATGTAATGACTGCATTTGAACAAAGACAATCCATCTTTAAAAGTGAGAAAATCTTGCAAAATAATGCTGAGAAGTTACATGACTATTGTTGTGTATTTCAGCTCATATTGGGATTAAACGGTACTTAGTTCCGGAAAAATCACGACAACTTTTGAAATTTAATGAACATCTCAAATGATAAACAGATTCCATGCTAGTGGATACACTGGAGGTAAGAATAGCTTCTCCCAGATCACCACAACCTGACCATGAGACCCATCCAAGCTAGCGGCTGAGACAGTAAAAGATTAATTATCCCAAATAAAAAGCAATGAATGGGCCTGTTACCTAACATGGAAGCATTATGTAACAGTTTGGGGTTATCAGCCACGTTAAGTTTAGATTTGTATCAGCCAGACTGTTATCAACCATTTTGGGCAGAACCCCCAGGAACAACTCTGAGACACACCATCAAAGAGCAGTTTTTCAACAAGAAGGGAAACCAGTTGCTATACTGACCAGGCTACCAAAGGTTACAACCTGCGAAGCTGGAAAAATAAAAAAAGCCCCAGAATGTGTTCTGCTCAGTCCACCTGTTTGATTGCATAAGCCATCACAGCTGCTGAAACGGACTCCAAGTTTTCAACCCTTTCACTTCAAAAAGAAACATCTTTAATCAAGCCAGGCCTGCAACAATGGTAGAATTTGATCTCATTTTCATCTTCACAGGAAACTTTTATCTACGCTTCCTTACATTCTTGTATTTTGTTAATAATTATCACTTGCACTTAGCAACTTTAACAACAGTTTTGCAGTGAGCTAACATGTTATCTTGGTCAAAACATAAAGCTACGCTCCTAATTTTTAAAATTTGAAATACTCTAATACGATAAGGGAACAATAAACAAGCTATATAAATAGTGTATAAGTTTTCGAGGCGAGATAGATTGTTCCCTTTGTTGAAGGAGGGCAGGGAGGAAATAGAAAATCCTGAGGATTATTTTCCAATCTTCAGTAGACACAGGTAAGGTGCCAGAAAACTGGAGGAATGCCAATGTGGCTCTGTTGTTTAAAAAGGGTACAAAGGAAATGTCAAACAATTATAGGCCAGTTAGTCTTACTTCTGTGGTGGGCAAATCAATCCTGAGAGATCAGATAAACTGTCAGTTAGAAAGGCATGGCCTAGTTAGGGATAGTCAGCATGTCTTTGTTAAGGGAAGGTCATGACTTTGCAAATTTGATCAAATTTTTTAAGCAATTAACAAGGAGGATTGATGAGGGTAGTGCAGTAGATGTAGTCTACATGGATTTTAGTAAGGCAACTTGACAAATTCCCATGTGGCAGACTGGTCAAAAAGCTAAAGGCCAATGGGATACAGGGTAAATGTGTTGAATTGGAAGCAAAACTGGCTTAGTAACGGGAAACAAAGGGTAATTGTTGATGGCTGCCCGAGCAAATGGAATGCTGTTTCAAGGGGTGTTAGGACTCCTGCTGTTTGTTTTATACATTAGTAATTTAACATGAATGTGCGGGGCAGAATTGGAAAATTTGTAGATGACACAAAAATTGGTCGTGCAGTAGATAGTGCAAAGGACAACTATCAGCTCCAAAATGATATAGCTGTGTTAGTGGAGTGGGCAGGAAAGTGGAAGATAGAGTTAAACATTAATAAGTGTGAAGTAATGCATTTAGGGAGGTCAAACAGTAAAAGGGAATACATAATAAATGGAAAGATATTGAAAGGGTAGATGAAGTGAGAGATCTTGGCATGCAAGTGCACAGGTCCTTACTGGTGGTAGTACACAGAGATAAGGTTGTAAAGAAGGCATATAGAATGCTCTCCTTAGAACATAGAACGTAGAACTGTACAGCACAGGATCAGGCTCTTTGGCCCACAATGTTTTGCCGAACATGAAGCCAAATTAAACTAATCAATTCTGCCTAACCTTGGTCCATATCCCTCCATTCATGTGCTTATCTAAAAATCTCTCAAACACCCCTATCATATCGACCTTTACCACCACCCCGGGAGCAAGTTCCTGACTCCTACCACTCTCTGTGTAAAAAACTTGCCCCTCACATCTCCATTGAACTATTCCTCTCTCACCTTAAATGCATGCCCTCTAGTTTTAGACATTTCAACTCTGAGGAAAAATGGTTCTGACCATCAACCTTGTCTTTGTATGTCAAAATTTTATAGACTTTTATCAGGTCTACCCCCAGCCTCCGCCGCTCCAGAGAAAACAACCCGAGTTTTTCTAGCCTCTCCTTGTAGGTCATACTCTCTAATCCAGGCAGCATTCTGGTAAAAAGGTGTAGAGCTGGATGAACACAGCAGGCCAAGTAGCATCAGAGGAGCAGGAAGGCTGACGTTTCGGGCCGAGACCCTTCTTCAGAAAAGGGGGAGGGGAAGGGGGTTCTGAAATAAATAGGGAGAGAGGGGTAGACGGATAGAAGATGGATAGAGGAGAAGATAGGTGGAGAGGAGACAGACAGGTCAAAGAGGCGTGGACGGAGCCAGTAAAGGTGAGTGTAGGTGAGGAGGTAGGGAGGAGATAGGTCAGATCAGGGAGGACGGACAGGTCAAGGGGGCAGGATGACGTTAGTAGGTAGGAGATGGGGGTGGGGCTTGAGGTGGGAGGAGGGGATAGGTGGGAGGAAGGACAGGTTAGGGAGGCGGGGATGAGCTGGACTGGTTTTGGGATGCGGTAGGGGGAGGGGAGATTTTGAAGCTTGTGAA
>NC_063332.1:139094148-139181692 GCF_021869965.1 Rhincodon typus | reverse complement strand
CCCCAACCCCGCACCGCCCGCTTCTACCTCCTTCCCAAAATCCACAAACCTGACTGCCCTAGTCGACCCATTGTCTCCGCCTGCTCCTGCCCCACTGAACTTATCTCCACCTATCTCAACTCCATTTTCTCCCTCTTAGTCGAGGAACTCCCTACCTACGTCCGTGACACCACCCACGCCCTCCACCTCCTCCAGAACTTCCAATTCCCCGGTCCCCAACACCTCATCTTTACCATGAACGCCCAGTCCTTATACACCTGCATTCCCCATATAAATGGCCTAAAGGCCCTCCGCTTCTTCCTGTCCCGCAGGCCCGACCAGTCCCCCTCCACTGACACCTTCATCCGCTTAGCCCAACTCGTCCTCACCCTCAACAACTTCTCTTTCAATTCCTCCCACTTCCTACAGACAAAGGGGGTGGCCATGGGTACCTGCATGGGCCCAAGCTATGCCTGCCTGTTTGTAGGTTACGTGGAACAATCCTTCTTCCGTACCTACACTGGCCCTAAACCCCATCTCTTCCTCCGTTACAT
Organism: Rhincodon typus; assembly: GCF_021869965.1. Taxonomy (NCBI): domain Eukaryota; kingdom Metazoa; phylum Chordata; class Chondrichthyes; order Orectolobiformes; family Rhincodontidae; genus Rhincodon; species Rhincodon typus. Next base: position 139,181,159 of record NC_063332.1, on the reverse strand, counting down.
TGGTGACTGTATCGGCGCCGCCTTGTGCTCCCACGAGGAGCTCGAACAGTTCATCCACTTCACCAACACTTTCCACCCTAACCTTAAGTTCACCTGGACCATCTCTAACACCTCTCTCACCTTCCTGGACCTCTCTGTCTCCATCTCGGGCAATCACCTAGAAACCGATATCCATTTCAAGCCCACCGACTCCCACAGCTACCTAGAATACACCTCCTCCCACCCACCTTCCTGCAAAAATGCCATCCCCTATTCCCAATTCCTTCGCCTCCGCCGCATCTGCTCCCAGGATGAGGCATTCCACTCCCATACATCTCAGATGTCCTCGTTTTTCAAGGACCGCAACTTCCCCCCCTCAGTGGTCGAGAACGCCCTCGACCGTGTCTCCCGCATTTCCCGCAACTCATCCCTCACACTCCGTCCCCGCAATAACAACCAAAACAGAATCCCCCTCGTCCTCACGTACCACCACACCAACCTCCGGATCCAACGCATCATCCTCCGACACTTCTGCCATCTGCAATTCGACCGCACCACCAAAGACATTTTTCCCTCCCCACCCTTATCTGCTTTCTGGAGGGACCACTCCCTCCGTGACTCCCTTGTCCGCTCCACACTCCCCTCCAGCCCCACCACACCCGGCACTTTTCCCTGCAACTGCAGGAAGTGCTACACCTGCCCCTACACCTCCCCCTCTCCCCCATCCCAGGCCCCGAGAAGACTTTCCACATCAAGCAGATGTTCACCTGCACATCTGCTAATGTGGTATACTGCTGTTCCCTTTGTGGCCTCCTCTACATCGGGGAAACCAAGCGGAGGCTTGGGGACCGCTTTGCAGAACACCAATGCTCGGTTCGCACTAAACAACTGCACCTCCCAGTCACGAACCATTTCAACTCCCCCTCCCATTCCTCAGACGACATGTCCATCCTAGGCCTCCTGCAGTGCCACAACGATGCTACCCGAAGGTTGCAGGAACAGCAACTCATATTCCGCTTGGGAACCCTGCAGCCCAATGGTATCAATGTGGACTTCACAAGCTTCAAAATCTCCCCTCCCCCTACCGCATCCCAAAACCAGTCCAGCTCATCCCCGCCTCCCTAACCTGTCCTTCCTCCCACCTATCCCCTCCTCCCACCTCAAGCCCCACCCCCATCTCCTACCTACTAACGTCATCCCGCCCTCTTGACCTGTCCGTCCTCCCTGGACTGACCTATCTCCTCTCTACCTCCCCACCTACACTCACCTTTACTGGCTCCATCCCCGCCTCTTTGACCTGTCTGTCTCCTCTCCACCTATCTTCTCCTCTATCCATCTTCTATCCGCCTCCCCCTCTCTCCCTATTTATTTCAGAACCCCCTTCCCCTCCCCCATTTCTGAAGAAAGGTCTAGGCCCGAAACGTCAGCCTTCCTGCTCCTCTGATGCTAGTTGGCCTGCTGTGTTCATCCAGCTCTACACCTTGTTATCTCAGATTCTCCAGCATCTGCAGTTCCTACTTTCTCTGAAGCATTCTGGTAAAACTCTTCTGTACCCTTGCCAAAGTCTCCACATCCTTCCTGTAATGTGGTGACCAGAATTGAATGCAACACTCTAAGTGTGAGCTAATCAAAGTCTTATAAAGCTGCGACATGACGTCCTGACTCTTGTACTCAATTCCCCAACCAATAAAGGCTAGCATGCCATACACCTTCTTTACTACCCTACTCACTTGCATGGCCACTTTCAGGGAGCTATGGACTTAAAACCCAAGATCCCTCTGTATATCAGTGCTGTTCAGGGTCCTGCCATTAACAGTATACTTTTCCTCAACATTTGATCCCCCAAAATGCAGTACCTCACCCGTACCCAGATTAAACTCTATCTGCAATTTCTTCACCCATATCTTCAACTGATCTATATCCTGCTGTATCTTTTGACAACCTTCTACACATCTACCGCTCTACCTTTGTATCACCTGCAAACTTACTAACCCACTCCTTGACATTTTCATCCAAGTCATTTGTATATAACAAACAACAGAGGTCCCAGTACGGATCCTTGCTAAATACCACAAGTCACAGACCTACAGGCTGAAAAACACCCTTCAACCACTAGTCCCTGCCTTCTATGGGCAAGCCAATTCTGAATTCACGCAGCCAAGTTACCATGGATCCTATGCATCTTAATCTTCTGGATGAGCCTACCATGAGGAACCTTGTTGAAAGCTTTACTAAAATCCATGCAGACAACATCCACTGCTGTACCCTCATCTGGTTCCTCCTCAAAAAATTCAATCAAGTTAGTAAGACATGACCTGCCCTGAACAAAGCCATGCTGACCATCCCTAATTAGGCCATGTTCTTCTAAATGCATGTAAATCCTATCCCTAAGAGTTCTGCCCAATAGCTTCCCAACTACCAATGTGAGACTCATTGGTCTACAGTTTCCTGGATTATTCCCGTATCCCTTCTTGAACAGAGGAAAAACATCAGCATCTCACTAGTCCTGTGGGACCTCTCCAGTGGCTAATGAGGGTACAAAGATCTTGGTCAAGGCCCCAGCAGTCTCCTCTCTTGTCTCTCTCAATAATCTGGGGTAGATACCATCAGGCCCTGGGGACTTAACCACCTCAATGCACTTCAAGAAATCCAACACCACTTCTTTCTTTATCTCAAAATGCCGTAGTCTGTTGGCATGCTCCACACAAATCTTACTATCCTCCATATCCTTCTCCTGGGTGAATACTGATGCAAAGTACTCATTTAGGATCTCACCCACATCCTCTGCCTCCAAGCAGAAGTTCCCTCCTTTATCCTTGAGTGGTCCTACCTTCTCCCTAGTAATCTTCTTGTTTTTAATGTATGTATGGAATGCCTGGGATTCTCTTTAACCCTACTTGCCAAGGTCGTTTCATGGTAACTTCTTGCTCTCCTACTTCCCTGCTTGAGTACTTTCCGTCTTTCTTGAGATTCCTCACAGGCCTTGTCTGATTTTAGCTTCCCAAACCATACATATATTTCTTTCTACCTTTTGACTAAATCCACAACCTCCCTCGCTATCCAAGGGTCCCTTATCTTGCCATCCGTGTCCTTCCACCTTACTGGAATATTCTGATCCTAAAATCTCATCAGCAGGCCTTTAAACAATTCCCACATGCCAAATGTGAACTTGCCTGATAAACACTCCCAATTAACACTCCCTAGCTCCTGTCTAATACTGACATAATTTGCCCTCCCCCAATTTAGTACTTTGCCACAAAGTCCTGACTTATCCTTATTCGTAACTACCTTAAAACTTAAGGACTTATGATCATTTTTTCTAGAATGCTCTCCCACTGAAAGGTCAGTCACCTGGCCAGTCTCATTAGCCAGTACAAGATCCAGTATGGGCCCTCCTCTAGTTGGCCTACCACATACTGTTTCAAGAAACCCTCTTGGATGCACTTAACAAATTCTGCCTTGTCTAAGCCTCTTGCTTTAAGGGAGTCCCAGTCAATATTGAGTAAGTTAATGTCCTTCATCAGAGGTGTATAGAGTAAACAGGGATACAATGTATAAAACTGGTCAAGCCACAACTGGAGTATTGTCTGCAGTTCTGGTCACCACATTACAGGACAGGCATAATTGTTCTGGAGAGATTGCAGAGAAGATTTATAGAAAGTTGCCAGGACTGGAAAATTGTAGATATGAGGAGAGATTGGAGAGGTTTAGTTGGTTTTCCTTGTATGATTGAGATATCCAAAATTGTGAGGGGTAGAGATAGAGCAGACAGGAGAAATCTATTTCCCTTGGCAGAGAGTTCAAAAACTAGGGGTCACAGATTCAAGCAAAGTTTCAGAAGCTTTAGAGGGGACGTGAGGAAAAACTTATTTACACAAAAGGTGGCGTGTGTCTGGAATTCACTGCCTCAGTTGGTGGTGGAGGCAAAGACCCCAAACACTTCTAACAAGTACCTGGATCTGCACCTTAAGTGCTGTAAGCTGCAATGACATGGGCCGTGTAAAGGAAAATGAGATTGGAAAGGTCTTTTGGTTAGCATGGATAAGGTAGACCTAATGGCTCACTGCTATGCTGTATCATTTGAGTGGTTCTAAATTTGCAGTTCACAGATCACTCTAGCATTTTCCTTCTGCTGTTCCAATGTGGTCCTCCTATTGTGGCTTCAACAGAACTAGAAGCAAGCTACATGTATCTATATTCTAATTGTTCATATGGTCTGACTGAGATTCCCTAGATTTGGGAAGCCAGGAAGATTCTGCTGAAAATTGTCTCACTTGTACCTGTGCAAAACTGACAAGACCATCAGGACAGGAAATAGTTTTTGGGAGTCTGAATATGAGGGGAGGATGCAAGGGTCAGATGTGGAAATTCATTTTTCCTATCATGGCCTACCATACTCTGTGCTAGCTGGAGAGCAATTTGCTTCACTGAGTGAAGCACAGATGGTATTTTTATTAACCAGTCTACATGTGGAACCTTGTCGAATACCTTGCTGACGTCCATATGAACAACGTCCACCGCTCTGCCTTCATCAATCCTCTTCAACACTTCTTCAAAAAACTCAATCAAATTATTAAGACGTGATTTCCGTGTTGACTACCCTTCATCAATCCTTGCCTTTGCAAATACATGTAAATCCTGTCACTCAGAATCCTCTCCAACAACTTGATGTCAGGCTCACCGTTCTATAGTTCTCTGGCTTTTCCTTACTACCTGTCTTAAATAATGACACCATGTTAGCCAATCTCCAGTCTTCTGGCCCCTCACCCTTGGCTATAGATGATTTAAATATCTCAGCAAGGGATCCAGCAATCACTTTCCTGGCTTCCCATAAAGTTCTAGGGTACACCTGATCCAGTCCTGGGGATTTATCCATCTTTAGGCATTTTAAGACATCTATCACCTCTTCCTCTGTAATACAGACACTTTTCAAGAAATCACTATTTATTTTCCCAAGTTCTCTGGCTTCCATATCATCTCCACAGTAAATACTGATCCAAGATACTCGTTAAATATCTCACCCATCTCACCACACAAAGGGACCCTATTCTCTCCCTAATTACTCTTTTGTCCTTAATGTATCTGTAGAAACCCTCTGTTGGCCACAGATGCTGAGCCTTGGAGAGTATTGATGGAGAGGAAGTTCAGCAGGAGTAGAAAACATTTAAGGTTTTGCTGCCCTTTCCATGTGCACTACATGTGACTGGAGACAGAATTGTGAGTGCCAGTGATTCTTAGGTCTTTGTGATGATGTTCATGGGAGAAAAACTGGTCTTCTGTAGGAAACATTGAATAAGTCATTGAGCCAGGTGCATGCTCTCACTAACAGGTTAGAGCACATGGAATGCAAGAAGAACTAGCCATTTGGATACAAAATTGTCTAGAGGGTAGGAGACAAAGGGTGATGGTGGAGGGATGCTTTTTGGACTGGAGGCCTGTGACCAGTGGTGTGCTGCAGGGATCAGTACTGGGTCCACTGCTTTTTGTCATCTATATGAATGATTTGGAGGAATGGTTAGTAAATTTGCAGATGACACCAAAATTGGTGGTGTAGTGGACAGCTGAGAAGGTTACCTCAGAGTACAACAGGACCTTGATCTGATGGGCTGAGGAGAGGCAGATGGAGTTTAGTCTAGATAAATGTGAGGTGCTACATTTTGATAAGGAAAATTGGGGCAGGATTTATACACTTAATGGTAAGGTGCTGGGGAGCATTGCCTAAGAAAGGAACTTTGGAGTGCGTGGTCATAGTTCCTTGAAAATGGAGTCACAAGTAGACAAGGTAATGAAGAAGGTATTTAGCATGCTTGCCTGAATTGGTCAGTACATTGGAAATTGGAGTTGGAAGGTCATGCTGTGGCTGTACAGGGCATTGGTTAGGCCACTTCTGGAATACTGCGTTCAGTTTTGGTTCCCCTGTTATAGGAAGGATGTTGTGAAACTTGAAAGGGTTCAGAAAAGATTTACAAGGATGTTGCCAGAGTTGGAGGGTTTGTGTTATAGGGAGAGGCTGAATAGGTTGGGGCTATTTTCTCTGGAGCATGGCAGTTTGAGGGGTTTATAAAATCATGAGGAGCATGGATAGAGTGAATACTCAAGGTCTTTTCCCCAAGGTAGGAGAGTTCAAAACTAGAGGTTTAAGATGAGAGGGGAAAGATTTAAAAGGAACCTAAGAGGCGACTTTTTCAAGCAGAGGATGGTGCATATATGGAATGAACTGCCAGAGGAAGTGGCGGAGGCTGGTAGAATTACAATATCTAAAGGGCATCTGGATGGGTACTTGAATAGGAAGCATTTGGAGGGATATGGCCAAATGCTAGCAAATGGGACTAGATTAATTTAGGATATCTGGTTGGCATGGACGAGTTGGACCGAAGGGCCTGTTTCTGTGCTGTATATCTCTATGACTCTGTGACCACAGGCTGGAGCAACTGCCTGTTTCTGTAACTGTTGCCAAGTGAGGTCTAGCTTACTTATGACTGCGAAACACCATGTGACAGCTATCAACTACCTATCTTGGTGGTCCCAGTAGAGTGTCAAATCTGCCTTGACAAAGGAGAAGTGCTCTCCTTGAAAAAGTTGTATCCTCCTCCCAAAGCCCATGAAGGACCTGAAAGTGATGATCAGCTGGGAACTTGAATTGTTCTCAGCAATTAGATTCCCTGAGCTGTCTTGCTTCCCACTCCCAGGAGTGGCAGAAAATTCCATGCAAGACTCAAGCTGTAATTTAGTTTAAAAGGTAGAATTTGATTTTGAACTTCGTAACTGCAAAAGAAGCTACAAGCTAGTTAAGAATTGACAGTGGCACTGAACTGTCAATCAAACAAAAATAGTTGCATTATTAAGTGTTAATAATGTAGCAAGTCACTGAATTTTCAGTCAAAATGGGGGAATGAGACATAAGCTACATATAAAACTCACCAATGTTTGCTATCACACGCAGTGCTTCATGGACTAAATTAAAAATTTGGTGCAGGTAGAAATTCAGACTAGAGGGAAAGGAAGAACTACTTTACATTTTCTAGTAGCTGTTGAGTGTTATTTTTTGCCTCTGAGCTTGGAGTTTCACCATTTTGAGGAGGGGTAAGATCAAGAGATGGTATGTAGAGATTGGAATGAGGTCAGCCAGGTAGACATCATAGAATATGAGTTCCCTGATTGGGGCTGTTAACTTGGTCCAATCAGGGAGTCCTGGTTGACAGATATAAACAGGAGTGTCAGGGGTTTTGTTCACTATAGAAGCTGGCTCTGAGTTAGTTGAATCAGTGCCATGAACTATGCACGTGTAAATAAAGGATGAGTTGGTGACAGGATACCGGCCTTCATAGAGTTATTTCATAGTGGAAATGTAAAAACTGACATTATGTTTTGGCTAATATTGCCATGGACACTCGTTAACAAGCAATTGGAATGGGACATGGACTGATCATCTGTAGACACCAGATATCATTATGCGTGAATGGGAAAAGATGTCAATGATGAGTAACTTCTGGCTAAAATTAAATAGACAAAAATGGAGGAAGGCAACCATAATCCTGCCCTTCTGAATGATGGTGTAGTGATGCTAGAAAAGGATCACATGTTCAACTAAATCAAAACATGAAAATGATTTTATTGTTCATTACCTTCTATTCATTGATTTTTCAGTTGATTCTGCTTTTTGAATCTTGCCTTCATTCCGTAGTATCTTGGATTCGTCTTTTGCCTGTCATATGAAACAGTGAATTGTGTAATTCCTATAAGCTTTATTTATGTACTATAAAATGAACATAAATGTATGAGTCTGTTGGTATAACATAAAATAGACATCAGACAAGACAAGCTTTTGAATTATCTCTTTAGTAAAACATTTAAGTTTTTTACAAAAAAGGTGATTTTCTAACTGTAAGCTTTTGGGTCAGAATTTTTTTCCTAGGAGGGGAAACAAACTTGGAGTGTTTCTGGGGTAGCAGTAATAAGCCTGATTTTCATGGAGGTAAACTACTGATTGGTTCCACCTCGGGTTTTCACTTTCAGTTAGCAGCCACAGAGACACGAACAGGGAGTGGATGGAAAGGCAGGTGACCCAATATGAAAAAACAATGCTGCAGTCACTTGGAGGAAATGTGGAGCAGGAAAAGCAGAGAACTCAGAGGAACCCCAAGGGGGCAGTGACCACAATACCATAGAATTCACCCTGCAGTTTGAGAGGAAGAAGGTAGAATCAAATGTAATAGTATTACAGAGACAACAAGGTGCAGAGCTGGATGAACACAGCAGGCCAAGCAGCATCATAGGAGCAGAAAGGCTGACGTTTCGGGCCTAGACCCTTCATCAGAAATGGGGGATGGGAAGGGGGTTCTGAAATAAATAGGGAGAGAGGGGGAGGCGGATAGAAGATGGATAGAGGAGAGGATAGGTGGAGAGGAAACAGACAGGTCGAAGAGGCGGGGATGGAGCCAGTAAAGGTGAGTGTAGGTGGGGAGTTAGGGAGGGGATAGGTCAGTCCAGGGAGGATGGGCAGGTCAAGGGGGCGGGATGAGGTTAGTAGGTAGGAGATGGGGGTGCGGCTTGAGGTGGGAGGAGGGGATAGGTGGGAGGAAGAACAGGTTAGGGAGGCGTGGACGAGCTGGACTGGTTTTGGGATGCGGTAGGGGGAGGGGACAACTACTATCTCTAATAGTATTACAATTGAGTAGAGGTAACTGCAAACACATGGGGGAGGGGCTGGCCAGAGTTGATTGGAAGGGCAACCTACCAAAAACAATGGTTGAACAGCAATGGCAGGAATTTCTGGGGTAATTTGGAAGGCACAACAGAAATTTATCCCCAGGAATAAGTAATATATTAAGGGAGAACAAGGCAACTATGGCTGACAAGGGAAATGAGAGACACCATCAAAGCAAAAGAAAAAGCATACAATGTGGTGAAGATTAATAGGAACCCAGAGCTTTGGGAAGTCTTTAAAAACTAGCAGAGGACAAATGTAAAAGTAATAAGGAGGGGGAGAAGATGAAATATGAGAGTAAGCTAGCCAGTAATGTAAAAGAAGATTTCAGCAGTTTTTTTAGGTATATAAAAGAGACAGGCGAGAGTGGACATTGGATCACATGAAAATGAGGTTAGAGCAATAGTAATAGTGAACAAAGAAATGGTGGAAGAACTAAATAGATATTTTGCTTCAACCTTCAACGTGGAAGACGCCAGCAGCATATCAGAACTTCGAGAGAGTCAGGATGCAGAAGTGAGTTTAGTGGCCATCACTAAGGAGAATGTGTTGGGGAAGATGAAAGGTCTAAAGGCAGATGAATCACCCAGTTGGATGGACTACACCCCATATTCAGGAGATAGCTGAGGAGATTCTGGAGTCATTGATGGTGATCTTTCAGGAATTACTGGATTTAGAGAGAGTCCCAGAGGACTGGAAAATGGCTAATGCAACATCCTGTTTAGGTCAGTTAGCATGACCTCAATAGTCGTTAAGATTTTAGAGCTCATTATAGAGTTTGAGATTGCAGAGTACTTGGAAATGTATGTTAAAATTGGGCTAAGTCAGCATGTCTTTGTCAAGGAGAGGTTAAGTCTGACAAACCTGTTTGAATTTTTTGATGAGATAATGAGCAAGTTAGATAAAGGACAGCTGGTGGCTGTGATATATTTGGTTTCCCAGAAGGCCTGAGACAAAGTGCCACATAGAAAGATGCTAAATAAGATAAAAGCCAATGGTGTGAGGGGCAAAGTACTGGCATGATTCGAGGATTTCCTGACCAGCAGAAGGCAGAGAATGGGGATAAAGGGACATTTTTCAGGATAGTGGCCAGTGCAGAGTTCTGCAGTTTTGGGACCATAACTATTCAAATTACATATTAACAATCTGGATGAAGGAACTGACGGAAATATCACTAAGTTTGTGGATGACACAAAGATAGCTGGCAGGGCAGGTAATGTTGAGGAAGCATGGAGGTTGCAGAAGGTCTTAAACAGGCTAGGAGAGTAGGCAAAAAAGTGGCAGATTGAATACAATGTGGAAAAGTGTGAAGTTATGAACTTTAGTGAAAAGAGTTGACTATTTAGACTATATAGACTATTTTCTGAATGGGCAAGGCTTCGTAAATCTGAAGCACAAAGGGAATTGGGAGGCCTACAGGACTTTCTTAAGGTTAACATGCAGATTCAGTTGGTAGTTAAGAAAACAAATGCAATGTTAGCATTCATTTTGCGAGGGCTAGAATACGAGAGCAGGGATATACTGCTTAGACTGTATAAGGCTGTGGTCAGACCATATTTGGAATATTCTCATTAGTTTTGGGCCCAATATCAGGAAGGATATGCTGGCTTTGGAGGAATCCAGAGGAGGTTTACAAGAATCAGACGGTGGCTGAGAGTTATGACAGCGCATTTCTGGAAGACATCACCAACAGTAATCATGACTGTACAAGAGACCTCTGCAGGACACCCTCCATGAGATGGTGAAGAGGGGCTGTGAATCAGAGGGTGGCTGAGAGTCATCACAGTGGAATTCTGGGAGACATCGCTACAGTCGTCATGACTGTACAGGAGACCTCCACAGGACACCTTACATGAGACGGCGAAGAAGGGCAGTGAATCAGAGGGTGGCCGAGAGTCATCGTGGTGGAATTCTGGGAGACGTTGCCACACTGATCACAACTCTACAGCAGGTCAGATAGAACCTGGTGTCAAGGTGTGGTTAAACCTGAAACACTACATTGGTGTTTCCTACTCTACCTCCTCCCTCTGATCAAAAATAAGGGACTCTGTGAGGAATATGACTGGCAAGGTAAAGGTGTACAAGGCTGCAGCCACGAAGAAAGTGAACAGTGTTAGATGGGAAGTGTTGAGTCCTTTGTATGAGAGGTTGTGGTGTGAAGAGGCTGAGAAGGGGTACAGGCTCTTTAACTCCCTTTTTGTCTAGACAGAGGGCAGTAGATAGACAGGCGGCCTGGTGGCTCAATGGTTAGCACTGCTGCCTCACAGCACCAGGGACCTGGGTTCACTTCCACCCTTGGGTGACTGTCTGTGTGGAGTTTGCACATTCTCCCCATGTCTGCATGGGTTTCCTCCAGGAACTCTGGTTTCCTCCCACAGTTCAAAGATGTGCAGGTTAGGTGGATTGGCCATGCTAAATTGCCCATAGTGTTCAGGGATGTGTAGAATAGGTGGGTTATAGGGGGATGGGTCTGGGTGGGATGCTCTGCGGGTCGGTGTGGACTTGTTGGGCCAATAGGGCCTGTTTCCACACTGTAGGGATCTATGATCTATGATCTAGTGGGGATGGCAGTTACAGCAGTGGCATACTCCTCTTGCATGATGTGGGACCAGGGAGACTTGCAGTGGTCCTGGTGGCTACACATGTGAGAAGTGCACCCGGCTACAGCTCCTGGCAGACCGTGTTAGGGAACTGGAGCTGAATGCACTTAGGATCATCCGGGGTGCAGAGAACATCATTGATAAGAGCTATAGTGAAGTGATCACTCCTAAGATGCAGGCTGCAGGTATCTGGGTGACCACCAGAAGAGGTAAGGGGCCAAGGCAGATAATGCAGGATTCCCCTATGGCCATTCCCCTCAAGAAACAGGTATAGTACTTTGGACACCGTTGGCAGGGGGATGACCTTTTCCGGGGCTAGCAGCAGCAGCCATGTCAGTGACACTATAACTGGCTCCGAGGCTTAGAGGGAAAGAGTGCAGTCAGACAGAGCAGCACTGATGGGATACTTAATTGTGAGTGGCAGACAGGAGATTCTATGGCCACAGAAGAGACACCAGGATGGTGTGTCTCCTCCCGGGTGCTAGGGTCAAGGATGTCTCTGAGCGGTTGCAGAACATTCTGAAGGGGGAGGATGAACAGCCAGAGGTCATTGTGCACATCAGTACAAATGACATATGTAGACAAAGGGATGGGGTCCTATGAAATGAGTATAGGGAGTTAGGTAAGAAGTTAAAAAGTAGGACCTCAAGGATAGTGATCTGTGGATTACTCTCAGTGCCACGCACCAGTGAGGATAGAAATAGAAAGATAGGCTAGATGAATGCGTGGCTGAGGAGCTAGTGTAGGAGGCAGAGATTTCAGTTCTCGGATCATTGGGATCTCTTCTGGGGTAGACGTGACCTATTCATGAAGGATGGGTTGCACTTAAACCGGAAGGGGGTCCAATATCTTCACGGGCAGATTTGCTAGTGTTACCCAGGAGGGTTTAAACTAGTTTGGCAGGGAGGTGGGATTCTTAATAAGAGAGGGGCCATGGAGAAGTCAGGGGAAAATACAATAGCCATTAAGAGCAAGTTTAATACTCAGGAAAGCCAGGGGCACAGTAAAAGGAGGGAAAAGACTTCTGGTTTAAAGTGCATTTATTTCAACACACAACACCTGACTGGTAATGCAGATGATCTCAGAGCATGGATTGGCTCTGGAGAATGGTATATTATTGCCATAACAGAAACATGGCTGAGAGAAGGGCAGGACTGGCAGTTCAATGTTCCAGGATACAAAAGCCACAGGTGTGACAGAAGTACAAATAAGCGAGAAGGAGGAATTGTCCTTTTGATAAGGAAAGACATAACGTTAGTGCCTAGAGAGGATATCCTTAAGGAGTCACCAAATGAGGTCATAGCTAGAAACTATATTTAGAAACAAGAAGGGGATGGTCTGTCTTTTGGGACTATATTACAGACCCCCAAACAGCCAGAGGGTACAAGAGGAGCAGATGGGTAGAGAGGTTGCAGATACCTGTAGGAATAATAGAGTAGAATTGGTAGGAGATTTTTCTTTCTCCTGTATTGACTGGGCCACCCAGAGTGTAAAAAGCCCAGGTGGAATGGAATTTGTCAAATGTGTCCAAGAAATTTTCCTAAATCAAAATGTAGAGGGTCGTACTCAGAGAACATCATTGATAAGAGCTATAGTGAAGTGATCACTCCTAAGATGCAGGCTGCAGGTAGCTGGGTGACCACCAGAAGAGGTAAGGGGCCAAGGCAAATAATGCAGGATTCCCCTATGGCCATTCCCCTCAAGAAACAGATATAGTACTTTGGACACCGTTGGCGGGGGGATGACCTTTTCATCACTGGATGTGCAACACTGGATCTCCTCTCAGGAAATAAGGTCGGGCAAGTGACTGATGTGTCAATCGGAGAGCACTTTGGGTCCAGTGACCATAACTCTCTTAGTGTTAACATAGTTATGAAAAAGATAGGACAGGTCCACATGTTAAGGTGCTAAACTGGAGCAGGGCCAATTTTGGGGCCATTAGGCAGGATCAAGCAGAGGTCGATTGGGTGATTCTGTTTGAAGGAAAAGGAATGACTGGCAAATGGGAGGCTTTTAAAAGTGTGATATCAAGAGTCTAGGGACAGGAGAGGGTGTTAGGGTGAATGAAAATGTTGGCAGATTTAAGGATCCCTGACTGATGAGGGACATTGAGGTTCTGGTCAGGAAAAAGAAGAATGCATACTTTGGGTTTAAGCTATCGGGCTCAAGTGAATCCCTACATGATTATAAAAAGTGTAGGAGCACACTGAAGAAGGAAATCAGAAGAGCAAAAAGAGGGTATGAGATGGATCTGGCAGATAAGGTTAAAGATAATCCCAAGAGGGTCGACAGCTATATTAAGATTAAAAGAGTGGCTGGGGAGAGAATAGGTCCCCTGAAAGATCACAGGAAGTAGGGGATATTTTCAATGAATATTCTCGTCAGTGTTTACCGAGGAGAGAATCATGGATGCTAAAGAAATCAGGGAAACAAGTAGGAATGTTTTGGACCACATACACATTGCCAGAGAGGAGGTGTTTGCAACCTTAAAGCGGATTAAGGTGGATAAATCCCCTGGGCCTCAGCAAGACCATCCTCAGATGTTGTGGCAGGCAAGGGAAGAAATTGCAGAGGGCCTTGCAGAGATTCTTGCTTCATCTTTAATCACTGGTAAAGTTCCAGAAGACTGGAGGGTGGCTAATATTGTTTCATTGTTTAAGATAGGTAGCAAAGACAAGCCAGGGAACATCAGGCCAGTTAACCTGACCTCAGTGGTAGGCAAGTTATTGGAGATGATACTGAGGGACAGGATCAACCAACATCTTGGATAGTCAAGGTTGGATTAGGGATAGTCAACATGGATTTGTGTGCGGCAAGTCATGAATGACAAATCTTTTAGAGTTTTTTGAAGAGGTAACCAAGAGGGTTGGATGAGGGTAGGGCAGTGGATGTTGTCTATATGTACCGTAGCAAGGTCCTGCACGGCAGGCTAGTGATGAAAATTAGGTCATGTGGGATCCAGGGAGAGCCAGCTAATTGGATTCAAAATTAGCTCGACAGTAAGAAGCAGAGAGTGATGGTTGAAGGTTGTTTCTTGGACTGGAGGCCTGTGACTAGTGGTGTGTCACAGGGTCAGTGCTGGGACCTTTGTTATTTGTTATTTACATAAATATTCTGTACATAAATGTACAAGGCATGATTAGTAAGTTTGTGGATGATACAAGATTAGGAGGTATCGTTGATAGCAAGGAAGGTGATCAAAAATTACAGAGGGATCTTGATCAGATGGGGAAGTGGGCTGAGGATTGACAAATACAACTCAATACAGATAAATGTGAGGTGTTGCACTTTGGAAAGTCAAACCAAGGTAGAAGTTATTCTGTAAATGGTAAGATCCTGAGGAGTGTTGTGGAACAGAGGGACGTAGGAGTACAAGTACACATTTCGTTGAAAGTGGCATCACAGGTGGACAGGGTGGTGAAGAAGGCATCTAGCATGCTAGCCTTTATTTGTTGAGGTACTGAGTATAGGAGTTGGGACGTTATGCTACAGTTGTATAAGTTGTTGGTGAGGCCACACTTGAAGTATTGTGTACAGTTTTGGTCACCCTGTTATAAGAAGGACATAGTTAAACTGGAAAGTATTCAAAGAAGATTTATGAGGATGTTGCCAGGACTAGTCCGCCTGAGTTCTAGGGGGACGTTGGCCAGGAAAAGACTTTATTCCTTGGAACGTAGGAGAATGAGGGGTGATTTTGTGATCTTATTGAAGTGTAAAAATCATGAGGGGCATAGATAGGATGAATGCATATAGTCCTTTTCCCAGGGCTGGGGAATTGAAAACTAGAGGGCATAGGTTTAGGTGAGGGGGGATAGATTTAAGAAGGACCTGAGGGGCAACTTCTTCATGCAGAGAGTGCTGTGTATATGGAAATGGGCTGCCAGAGAAAGTGATTGAGGCAATTACAATAACAACATTTAAAAATCATTTGGATGAGTACAAGGATGGGAAGTGTTTAGAGGGATATGGACCAAATGCGTGTAATTGGACTAGCTGAGTGGGCACCATGGTCTGCATGGACCAGTTTGGGCCGAAGGGCCTGTTTCCATGCTGCATTACTCTATGACACTATGACTCTAATGATCCCAGGAATGAATGGCATGTATTATGAGAAGCAATTGTGTACTTTGTAATATGGACATTTTTCAAGTTCTCGTTATTTATTTCCCTACGTTCTCTACCTTCCATATCCTTCTCCACAGTAAAACTGATGCAAAATTCTCATTTAGTTTTCCCCTCCTTCTCCTGCAGTTCCCCACATTGCTGATCTTTAAGGGGCCCTATTTTCTCCCTTGTTACTCATTTGTCCTTATAGTATTTGTAGAATCCCTTTGGATCCTCCTTAACCGTATTTGTCAAAGCTATCTCATGTCCTCTCTTTGTCCTCTTGACTTCCCCCTTAAGCTGAATAGGCTGGGGCTATTTTCCCTGAAGTGTTGGAGGCTGAGAAGTAAGCTTTATTGAGGTTTATAAAATCATGAGGGGCATGGATAGGATGAATAGCCGAGGTATCTAAGGTTTTGGAGTAGATCTGTAGCTCGGGTTGCGGGTGCTGAAGTTGGTTGGCTTGCAGAGCTGGTTTGTTGTTCCGCAGACATTTCGTTACCGTGCTTGGTAACATCCTCAGTGCAGCAGAATAGCCGAGGTCTTTACCCTGGAGTGGCGGAGTCCAAACTAGAGGGCATAGGTTTAAGGTGAGAGGGAAAGATTTAAAAGGGACCTAAGGGGCAACTTTTTCACGCAGAGGGTGGTGCGTCTATGGAATAAGCTGCCAGAGGAGGTGGTGGAGGCTCGTACAATTACAACATTTAAAAGGCATCTGAATGGGTATATGAATAGGAGGGCTTTAGAGACATTTGGGCCAAATGCTGGCAAATGGGACTAGATTAATTTAGGATACCTGGTCGGCATGGACAAGTTGGACCGAAGGGTCGGGTTGTGTGCAGTACAACTCTATGACTCTGGGTGTGGAGTTTAGAAGGATGAGAAGAATCTCATTGAAACTTACAAAATACTGAGAGATCTGGATACAGTGGATGTGGAGAAGATGATATCACTAGTAGGAGAGACTCGGGCCTGATGGCACAACCTCAGAACGAAGGCACCACCCTTTAGAACTGAAATGATGAAGAATTTCTTCAGGCACAGCGTGGTGAATTTGTGGAACTCATTGCCACAGAAGACTGCGGAGATCAAGACATTGAGTAATTAAGACAGAGATAGATAGGTTCTTGATCAAAGTGAATCAAAGGTTATGGAGGAAGGGTAGGAGAATGGGTTTGAGAAACAAATGGCAGAGCAGACTCAATGGGCCAAATGATCTAATTCAACTCCTATATCTTATGGTATTATGGTTTCTGACACCAACCAAGATGCAGTCAGTGAGGAAGAGATGGAATGGGAGAGCCACCCTACCAGAACAGCCGACAGAGAAGTGGTGGAGACAGTAAACAGACAGAATGGGGTCTGAAGGAAAGCAGTCTACTGCCAGCAGTAGTTCAATGGTCTTATTTGCTTTGACATGGTGCGTGCAAAACCAGATCCTCATGACATGCTTCCGAATATTCAGATATAACATGCATATTAGCTGAGAAACCCAATGGTGCATGCTGCTTTTGGGCAAGGGAGCAGAGACTGTCTAGGGCATGATTCCACAGCAAGACTTAAAGCTACAGGGCTTGAGGACAAGCCAGCACCAAAACACATGGCTTCTTATGTAAATGAGCTAATGGCTCTGGTAGTAAATTTCACTGGGTCTTTAACCTTCACTTGTTTGTTCTTATAGGATAAACAGGCTCATAATAGTACAGTTTTCTTTGGAAAGAGGGAGGCTGAAGGACAACCTGATTGAGTTGTACAAAATTATGAGAGGCACAGATAGGGTTTGATAGTCAGAGGCTTTTTCCCAGGGTTAAAAGGTCAACTACAAGATGGCACAGGCTCAAGGTGAGGAGGGAAAGTTTAGGGGAGAGGTGCGGGGAAAGACTTTTACACAAAGGGTGGTGGGTGCCTGGAACACACTGCCAATGAAGGTGGAGGAAGCAAGCATGTTATCAATGTTTAAGGCATATCTGGACGGACACGTGAGTGGGAGGGGAACAGAGGGATAGAAACCACACATGGACAATAAGTAGCGGGTCTAAATAAGGGTTAGAATCGGTGCATGTTTGGTGGGCTGAAGGGCCTATTCCCATGCTGTATTGAATTGTATTGTATATAATTGTATTATACTTGTCAGCCCAAGCCTGAATGTTATCCAGATCTAGTTGCAAATGAAAATGGACTGCTTCAGTATCTGAGAAGCCATGAATAGTGCTGAACATTGTGTGACCATCAGTGAACATATCCTACTTCTGACCATACAATGGAGGGAAGGTCAATGATGAATCAGTTGAAGATAGACCTACGGCACAACCTTGAGGAACTACAGCAGAGATGTCCTCCAACAACCACAACCATTTTTCTACATCAGATATGACTCCAGCCAGAGGAGAGTTTTCCCCCTGAGTCCCATTGATTTCTGTTTTGTTGGGGCTCCTTGATGACACACTCAGTGTCAAAGGCAGCTTTGATGTCAAGGGCTGTCACTGTCACCTCTGGAATTGTGTGAGCCAAGGCTGTAATGCGGCCAGGAGTTGAGTCGTACCCAAACTCAGTGTCAGTAAGCAGGTGCTGCTTGATCGCACTTTTGATGACACCTATCACTTTACTGATATCGAGTAGACTGACGTGGTGATAATTGGCTGGCTAAGATTTGTCCTACTTTTTGTGTATAAGACATAACTGGGCAAATTTCCACATTGTCAGGTACCCTGGGGTAGAATTGCTCTTTGGCCTCATTAGACCATAAAACATAGGAGTAAAAGTAGGCTATTCAATCCAACATTTCTGCACCATCATTCAATGAGATTGTCAGATGTAACAATCTGATAAACCTCTACATCCCTCCACAGTAAATAATTTCATAGATTCACTACTATCAAATAAATAGTTCCCCTTCATCTCTGTTTAACTGGGTCACACCTTCCTCTGAGATTATGCCCTCTGGTCCTAGACTCTAATCTGCATTCAGAGAGGTAGGGATGAATCAAAAACAATCAGCATTGTTTTTTAAGAGGAGGTCATGTTTGCAAAGATTTTTGCAAAGAGGTGCTCAGATGTGTGGATAAGGGCTTGGAATTCAACAATGTTTTTGATAAGGTCCTGTGTGCTAGGCTAATAATAAAGCTAAGAGTGTATGGGATCCAAAGAAGTGTGGCAAATTGGATCCACCTTTGGTTGAGTGGCAAGAAGCAGAGGATAGACGAAAAGCAGGACAAATCTAAGCCAGCCAATTATCACCACATTAGGTGTTTTTCCAATTGGAAATCTGTGTCAAGTGGAGCTCCACAGGGTTCAGTGTTGGGGCCCTTGCTGTTTGTGGCTTATATAAATGATCTGGACTTGAATGTTGAAGAACTGATCAGTAAGTTCTCAGAAGATACAATAATTGGTGGGGTGGTAAATAGTGAGAACGATACCCTTAGACTGTAGGAAGATATAGATGGGCTGGCCAGATGGGCGGAATAGAGGCAAATGGAATTTGTCAATAAATGTAAGGTGAATCACTTGGACAGAACAAACAAGGCAAGGAATTGCATGATGAATGGTAGACCCTGGGAAGCACAGACCGTCAGAGTGACCTTGGTATGCATTAACAACAGTCCTTGAAGGTATTAGGACAATTGGATAAAGTGGTTAGATGGCATAAGGGATACTTGTCTTCATTAGTCATGGCAAAGTATTTAAGAGCCGAGAGGTTACTGAAATTGTATAAAACACTGGTTAGGCCAAACCTAGAGTACTATGTGCGGTGCTGGAATTGACATTAAATCACAGAATCCCAACAGTGTGGAAGCAGGACAATCAGTCCATCAAGTCCACAATGACCCTCCGAAGAGCATCACACCCAGGTCCACCCTCTACCCTATCCCTGTACGTCTACATTCCCCACGGCCAATCCACCTAACCTACACATTATAGGAGGGATGTGATAGCGCTGGAAATGGTGCAGAGGAGATTTACCAGGATGTTGCCTGGGTTGGAGAGTTTCAGCTTGAAGAGAGATTGGGTAAACTGCATTTGTTTTCCTTCTAGCACAGGAGATTGACAGGGGACATGATTGAGTTGTATGAAATTATGAGAGGCATAGCTAGGTTAGACAGGAAGAAACTTTTCCCCTTGGTGAAGGGATCAATGATTGGGGGCGTCGGTTTAAGGTATGGGGTAGAAAGTTTGGAGAAGATGTGACGAAAAACTGTTTTCACTAAGAGGTGGTGGGAATCTGGAATTCACTGCCAGTAAGAGTGATCAAGGCTGAAACCTTCATAACAGTTTGAAAATATTTAGATGTGCACTTGCAATGCCAAGGCATACAATGGGTCATGTGCTGGAAAATGAGATTACAATTGTTAGGTGGTTGTTTCTAACTGGTGTGGATACAACGGGCTTAAGGGCCTTTTTCTGTGCTGTAGATCTCTATGACGCTCCCACAAGGGAAATAACCACTCACCATTTATGTTGTCAAGCTGTATAAGAATCTTATAAATTTGAATAAGGTTGCACCTCATTCGTCTGAACTGGAATGAGTACAGGCCCAAAATTCTCAACGTCTTAGAGTCATAGTGTCTCATTGTGCAGAAGAGAGGCCCACTGAGTGTGAACTGACAAAAAAAAACCTATCTACACTGATCCCAAGTCGATCAGGATCCCTCAACTTCCTGTACTCTGAAGAAAAGAACCCGGGCCATTCAGCCTCTTTTCACAGCTAAAATTCTCCAGCCAAGGCAACATCCTGGTGAACCTCCTCTGCACTCCATCCAGTGCAATCACACCCTTCCTAAGAATCTTTTATGTTTTTAATAAGGTCAACTCTCATTCAGAGGCCAGTTAGGTCAGTTGGCTGCTTTGCAAAGCAAAATAACAAGGTGGGTTCAATTCCCGCATCAGCTAAAGTAACCATGAAGGACTCTCCTTCTCATCTCCTCCCTCACCTGAGGTGTCATGACCCTCAGGTTAAACCACCAGCATTTATCTCTCTCTAATGAGAGCAGCCTTATGATTCAGTAGGACTATGACATCTTTGCCTTACATTACACAATTACTCCAGCTATGGCCTAACCAAAGTTTTGTACATCTCCTTATCACAGAATCATACAATACAGAAGAAACTCTTTGGCCCATCAAGTCTGTACTGACAGAATGCTACTTTGAATCTGCACTAGCCACACTTTCCAACACTAGGCCCATAGCTTTGAATGTTATGACATTTCAAATACTTATCCAAATATTATTTGAAGGTTGTGAGATTTCCCTCCTCAACTACCCTCCCAGGCAATGCATTCCAGATTCCCACCGTCCCTTGGTGAAAGTAATTTTTTCCTTATTCCACTCCACATACGCACCACTCTCTGCATGAAGACGTTGCCCCTCAGATCCTTCTTAAATCTTTCCCCTGTCATCTTAAACCTATACCCTCTAGTTTTCAACTCCCCATCCCTGGGAAAAACACAATGTGCATTCATCCTATCTATGCCGCTCATGATTTTATACACCGCAATATCTCCTCGTTCCCTCTTTATCTATCCAGTCCAGCCATCTCTGCCCTCATTCCTTCATAATTACCCTTATTTAAGCTCAGTGCAGTTGTTTCTGACCTAGGTTTCTCAATCTCAAACTGATTGCTAAATTTTACCTTATTATGGTCACTGTTTTTAGGAGATGTTTTACTGTTAGACTATTTATTAAATCTGCCTCATTGTACTTTATCAGATCCAAAACAGCCTGATCACTGGATGGATCCACAAAATATTATTCTGAGAATACACTCTATGAACTAATCCTTGTGAGTACTTCTGCCAATTTGATATGGGTCATTGCACACTCAGGTTACTTTAACGAGTGTTGCCTAGTGGCAAAGTCATTTCTAACAGATGTTTTGGGTTTTTACAATCACAGGCTAGTTGCTCACCTATTACCAAGGAGGAATGTTAGATGTTGTTAGAGTCAATCAATTGTTGGGATATATGACCTATATACCTGTTATGACACGTGCAATGAAATTCACACACAAGGTTGTTTATGTGAATAACAATGGCAATCTCAATCACTCCACTACTTATGGTGTGTCACAAAACTCCCACATTGGCAATTTCTGACCGGAAGGTTCCTGATCTACCTCAAATTGGCCTGACCTTATCTGCAAAACCTTGAATAACAGAGCAGTTTCATGCTATTGCTATATAATGGCAACATCGGTGTGGCAGTTTCCACTGATAGAATATGACTATAAAAAGTGCAGGAGCACACTTAAGAGGGAAATCAGAAGAGCTAAAAGACGGTTTGAGATGGATCTGGCAGAGAAGGTTAAAGATAATCCCAAGAGGTTCTATAGAGGTAAAAGGGTGGCTAAGGAGAGAATAAGTCCCCTTAAAGATCAGCATGGCCGTTTATGTGTGCAGCCACAAGAGATGGGGGAGATTTTTTAATGAATATTTCTCCTCAGTGTTTACTGACGATAGAATCATGGATGCTAAGGAAATCAGGGAAACAAGTGGGGATATTTTAGACCGCATACATATTACCAGAGAGGAAGTATCTGCAGCCTTAGATCTCATTAAGGTGGATAAATCCCCTGGGCCTGATCAAGGCCATCCTTGGACGTTGTGGGAGGCTAGAGAAGAAATTGCAGAGGCCCTTGCAGAGATTTTTGCTTCATCTTTAGCCATTGGTGAAGTTTCAGAAGACTGGAGTGTGGCTAATGTTGTTCTGTTGTTTAAGAAAAGTAGCTAAGTCAAGCCAGGGAACAACAGGCCAGTGAGCCTGACATCAGTGGTAGGCAAATGATTGGAGACGATACTGAGGGACAGGATCAACCAAGATTTGGATAGTCAAGGTCTGATTAGGGATAGTCAGCATAGATTTGTGTGCGACAATCATGTCTGACAAATCGTTAGAGATTTTCGAAGAGGTAACCAAAACGATAGATGAGGGTAGGGTCGTGGATGTTGTCTGTATGGATTTTAGTAAGGCCTTTGACAAGGTCCCGCACAGCAGTTTAGTCATGAAGGTCAGGTTGCATGAGATTCAGGTAGAGCTAGCTAATTGGATTCAAAATTGACTCGATGGTAGGAAGGAGAGGGTATTGGTTGAAGGTTGTTTCTCGGATTGGAGGTGTGTGACTAGTGGTGTGCCACAGGGGTTGGTGCTGGAGCCTTTGTTATTTGTTATTACATAAATGATCTGGATGTAAATGTACAAGGCAAGATTATTAAGTTTGCAGATGATACAAAATTAGAAAATATCATTGATAGTAAGGAAGGTTAGAAAAAATTATAGAGGGATCTGGATCAAATGGGGAAGTGGGTTGAGGACTGGCAAATGCAATTCAATACATTTGAGTGAGTATTGTGAGTGTTCAGGGCCAGCGTCTTCCTCTAAGAGTGAAGGACAAGGGCAGAAAGTTCAGGGAACTGGCTGTCCAGAGATATTGAGAGGTTGATAAAGAAAAAGAAAGAATCATACGTTTAGTATAGAGCATTAAAAAGAGAGGCCATTCAGGAATTGAGAGAGTATAAGAAGATGCTTAAAAAAGAAATTAGGAGGGCAAAGAAGAACCACATATCTAATGTCTTTGGCAGATAGGATTAAGGAATATCCAAGGCATTTTATATGCCTTTTAAGAGCAACAGAATTAGTAGGGAAATGGTGAGGACTATTCAGGAACAAAAGAGGCAATCTGCGTGGAGCTAGAGGGCATGGATCAGGTCTTAAATGATCATTTCTCATTTGCATTCACAAAGGGGAAGGACATTGTAGCAAAGATTTCTGTTTGAATGGTGAAGCTCTAGAGCATGGTAAAGTTAACAAGGAGATGTATTAGATGTTTTAGCAGCCATAAAGGTGCATAAATCCCTAGGCCTGATGAGATATATCTGAGGCTGCTATGTGATAGGGTTATGCAAGGCAAGGAAGGCGTTTACTGGGGTCCTGGCAGGGATATTTAATACTTTGCTGGCCACAGGTAAAGGACCAGATGATGGGGGGACTCATTATAAACTTACCTTGTTCAAAAAGGGCAGGAAGGATAGACCAGATAATTACAGACCAGTTAGTCTGATGTCATTGGCAGGGAAATTATTGGAAAAAATTCTGAGGGACAGGATTAATCAACACTTGGAAAAGCAGGTTTTGCTCAGGGATAGCACAAATTTGTTGATCCTGTCTGACCTATTTTAACTGAAAACTTTGTGTGAAAAAGTGACCAAATATATTAATGAGCGTAGTGCAGTCGATGTAGTTTACATTGACTTCAATTAGACCTTTGACAAGGTTCCACGTGGAAGGCTGGTCCAGAAGGTAAGGGCCCATCGGATCCAAGGCAAGTTGGCAAACTAGATCCAAAACTGGCTTCAAAATAGGAGGCAAAGGCGATGGTGGAGGATTGTTTTTATGATTGGAAGCCTGTGACCAGCAGTGTACCATGAGGATGTTATTGTGTACATTTATGACTTGGATGTGAATGTAGCAGGTATAATTAGTAAGTCTGCGGATGATTCAAAAATTCGAGGTGCTGTTGATAGTGAGGACGACGATCTCAGGCTGATATTGATCTGTTGGTAAATTGGCCAGAGCAATCCAGATGGAATTTAATCCTGATAAGTGCAAGGTGATGCAGTTTGAGATTCTAAGGGAAGGATATACACAATGAATGGCAGGTTCAGAGGGAGTACTAAGAAACAAAGGGATCTTGGTGTACAAGTCCATAGATCCCTGAAGGTGACAGCACAGGTAGGTGAAGAAAGTATACTGGATGCTTGCTGCCATTAATCAGAGCAGTGAATATAGGAGCAGGGACATCTTGTTGCAACTTTATAGAGCATTGATTAGGCCACAGATGGAATACTGTATGCAGTTCTGGTTGTCATGCTATTGGAAGTATGTGATTGCATTGGAGAGGGTGCAGATGAGATTCATTAGGATATTGCCTGGGATGGAAAATCTTAGTTAGGAGGAGAGACTGATTAAGCTGGGTTTGTTTTCCCTGGAGCACAGGGGACTGAAGGGGGATCTGATTTGGTTTACAAAATTATCAGAGGCATAGGTAGGGTAGATTGTGAGAATCTTTTCCCCGTGACAGACATGTCTGAGACCAGAAGGCATAAGTTTAGTGACGCGTAAGTGGCTTAGAATTGAACTGAGGAATTTTTTTTTTCACCCAAAGGGTCTCGAATGCACTGCGGAAAGGGTGATGAAGACAGGTACTCTCGCAACATTTAAGAAGCACCTGGGCATTATAGGCTATGGACAAACAGCAGATAAATAAGATTAGTATAGTTTGGTATTTGTTGGTTCACATATATTTGGTGGGCTGAAGGGCCTGTTTCTATGCTGTGTCACTGTAAAACTCTGTACTCAATCTCCGTGACGTGGGACTCTTGTATTAACTCTTTAATGTCTTACTAAAGTAACTCTTTCCAGTTTGGTTGGTCTAACAACTGTCAAGAGTAATAAATGCAGGTTCCTTCAAGGTTAAACAGAGTAACTACAGAGCTGGTTGACAGCAGTGGATTGTTCAGACTATCACTATTTTTATTTTATTTTTCTCAGTTTTGGTTGGGAATGGAGAGTTTCGGTTGAGAATTGAACTTTGAACAGCAGCTTGCTGTAATAAAAAGGACACAAAAGATTGATGTTTGCTGTTGGGAACTAGCCTGGAAGATAATTTTGGTTAATTACTGCTCAAAGAATACTGTTCCTGATTTGGCACCGAGGTGTTGTAATGTTCAGGGACATGCAGCTGGTAGAATGTTGAATTGATCAATCAAGAAAGTACTAGTGAAGGCCAGCCAATGTCAGGGAATGTTGAAAAATAAAGAGAAAACAAAGAGTGAACTGATGCTGACTGGAGTTTTGAACAGGAGGCAGTTTTTGCTTTAGGAGCTGCCGGACTGGGAAGCTGTTTTCTGGTTTTGGTCTTTCTAGCTATTCTCTAGTTATCAACTTATTGAAAGCTCTGGAAAAAATAAGTAAGTTTCCAAAGGTCTGTGGAAGCTGTTTGCATTGACCAGTGACTTCGGAATTCAAGTAAGATCTGCAGTCCTACGTGCTTGTAATGCAATCCAGCATTCATGGATTTTTTTTTTGCTTATTCATTTGTGGGAATGTGGGCTTTGCTGGCTGGCCAGCATTTATTGCCAGTCCCTAGTCGCCATTGAGGAGGTGGTGGTGAGCTGCCTTCTTGAACCGCTGCAGTTCATCTTCTGTGGATTGTCCCACATTGCCAGTAGGGAGAGAATTCCAGGATCTTGACCCAGTGACAGTGAAGGAACAGCAATATATTTCCAAGTCAGGGTGGTGAGTAGCTTGGAGGGGAATTTGAAGGTTGTGGTGTTACCACGTATCTGCTGCCTGTGTCCTTCTAAATGGAAGTGGTTGTGGGTTTGGAAGGTGCTGGCTGAGAATCTTTGTTGAATTTCTGCAGTGCATCTTGTAAATAGCACACACTGCTGCCACTGAGCATCGGTGGTGGAGGGCGTACATGCTTGTGGATATAGTGCCAATCAAGTAGGGTGCTGAGTGTTGTTGGGACTGCACTCATCCAGACAAGTGGTGAGTATTCCATCACACTCCTGACTTTTGCCTTGTAGATGGTGGACAGGCTTTGGGGAGTCACAAGATGTGTTCCTTGAATGCTGTATTCCTAGCCTCTGACCTGCTGTTGTAGCCATTGTGTTTGTGTGATGAGTCCAGTTGAGTTACCAGTCACTTCATGGCCTGTTATTCATCGTTGAAATGGTTATCAAATAAATTACAATTCTTTTAATTTTTTTTTCAATTTATCCCTTAAATGTGCCTGTCTGTCTGCCCGGCAGTTTGAGTGGGGTGTTATTCTCCAGAAAATTGGGCTTAGTTTGTAGATATTAAATAAATTGGCTTATAGTTTACAAAGGCAGAAATTGCTGGAGAAACTGAGCAGGTTTGGCTGCATCTGTGGAGGAAAAGCAAAGTTAACGTTTCAAGTCCAGTAACCCTTCTTCAGAACTCGGAAAAGGTGACTAAATATATATATATTTAATAATACATGCTGTATACAGGGGTTGGGCTTGTAAATAAGTAAATTATAGACGGAGATGGAAAGTTGATGTTTTGTGGTCCTGAAATGTTGACTTTCCTGCTCCTCTGATGCTGCCTGACCTGCTGTGTTCCTCCAGCTCCACACTGTATTGACTCTGACTCCAGCATCTGCAGCTCTTGCTATCACCAAGTAACACAGTTTTTCACCCTTTATAGTCTACCCAGTAGTGCATCATTCTTATCTAAAATTGATTTGTTATCCGGACACTGACAGGTACTATTGTCATAAAGGGCTAAGGAAATTTCTGCTTTTGTTACATGCAATTGATTGTACCAATACTAGGTCATACCATTTGGATTTAAGAAGGCACCAGTCACATTTCAACAATTAATCAACAGAGTTATAGTTGAAGTACCTAATTGTGTAGTTTATTTGGATGATCTCATAGTATATAGTACCACATGGAAGGAACAAGTAGAACAGTTAGAACACTGGCAGGATCAGTGTTAAGTCTAGCAAAAAGTGAATTTACAAAAGTAAAATTGACGTATTTGGGACATGTTGTAGAGCAAGAACACACACCACACAGCAAATGTAAGAGCTTTAATTGATTTTCCTACCCCTAAAATGATAAGATATAATGAGAGTATTTGGGAATGTGCAGGTTTTAATTGAAAGCTTGTACCTAATTTTAGTACATAGCTGTACTTTAACCAACTTGCTACAAAAATAGGCAAAGATGGTATGATCAAAAGAATGCCAGACAGCCTTTGAAAAGTTGAAAGCAATCTTAACAAAGGAATCTGTATTAACTGCATTTAACTTTAACAAACCATGTAAACTAGCAATAGATGCTTGCAAGTTGGGTTTGGTGCAGGATGACAAGGCTAGAATGGAGAAGCCAGTGGATTATTTTTCCAAGAAGATGAATCAACATTGGAAAAGATATTCAATGATAGAAAAGGAAGAATTGGCAGTGTTGGCAGCTCTTCAATACTTCCAACTTTATTTCAACATAGAAACTATGAGAATTTAGTTTTTATGCATTATGCATTAACTTTTATCTAAACTGTTGAAGATTTAAGAATGTAACCAAGAAAATAGTATTAAGAATTCAGTGGTAGGAAAAATTTAACAAGTGAAAATTTTGCATCTTGTTTTACAATATTTAAGAGACATTTGGACATGTGCATGAATAGGAAAGGTTTACACGAATATGGGCCAAGTACAGGCAAATGGGACTAATTTAATTTGGGAAACTTGGTCGGCATGGATGAGTTGAACTGAAGAGTCTGTTTCCATGCTGTATGAGTCTATAAAGTGTTACTATTGTTATTGAAATGGCATTTTGTTCTTTAATTTTTCTCATTTTTGGTTCAGCACTGAGAGTTGTAGTTAAGAATAGAGATTTGAACTTTGAACAAAACTTGTTATAAAATTGAGGAAAATAAAAGACAGTTGTTTGCTGTAGGAACTGACCTGAAGAGATAATGCAAGATAATTACTGTTCTAAGAATGCTGTAGATGATTTTGTACAGAGATGTTGTTAGGCTCAGGGACTGGCAGCTGTGCCCAGGGATGTTGAATTGGTCAATCTTGGGAGGACCAGTGCTGGCTCGCCAAACACAAAGAATGTTGAAAAAGAAACAAAAAACAAAGGATGAATTGATGCTGACTGGAGTTTTGAGCAGGAGGTAGTTTTTCTTTAGAAGCTGCTGGATTGAAAAGTTGTTTTTTTAGTTCTGCTCTGTCTAATTATTTGCCAATTTGGATTTGTTGAATGTTCTGAGAAAAGAAAGCCAGTCTGTAATAAATTAATAAAAGACTCCAAAGGTCTGTGGAAGCTGTTTACATTGACTGGTGATTTCAGAATTGAAGCAGGATTTACAGTCCTGCATGCCTCTAATACAACCCATCATCAAAGCACTCCATGAAGGTCTCGTAATTATTCGTAGAATCCCTGCAGTGTGGAAACAGGCCCTTCGGCCCAACAAGTCCACACCGACCATCACAGCATTCCACTCAGACCCATTCCCCCTTATAAACCCAACTAATCTACACATCCCCGAACAATATGGGCAATTTAGCATGGCCAAGTTACCTAGCCTACACACCTTTAGACTGTAGAAGGAAACCGGAGCACCCAGAGGAAACCCACGCAGACACAGGGAGGGCGTGAAAACTCCACGCATACAGTCACCCGAGGGTGGAATCAAACCCGGGTCCCTGGCACTGTGAGGCAGCAGTGCTAACCACTGAGCCACCGTGCTGCCTGAACACAGTGGCTCAGAGTTAGGGCAGGGCAACAGTAATTATTGATGAAATGGTTATCAAACTGGCACATTACAATTGTTTTGTTTTCTTTTTCAAGTTATCTCTTAACTACGTCTTATCACTTAACTATGTTCAAATTTGTATAAGTTATAGTATTCTTACCAAATTGTTGGGAATCCAGTGGTTGGAAGACTGATTTGGTTTGGCTTGCTATCCCTATATCATAATACTGATTAGTAAAGTTAAAGTTAAGTTAAATTTAATAAGTGCTTAATTGTCATTCACCTGTTTTCACCAAAGAGAGAGAGATGCAACCCAGCCCATGGTAACAGAGGAGGGAACTCAATTACGAGAAGGATTCAAAATTGATAGGGCAGAATTGTTGATAGACTGTTGGCCCTTAAAGATGACACCTGTTCCTAATGAGATGTGTTATTTTTGAAAAAAGTGACAGTAGAAAATTGCAGAGGCACAGTCCACAATCTCACAGTCTTCCCTACGGGGGCGGGGGCAGTTTCAGAAAAAGAAGGGTCCCGACCCGAAACGTCAGCTTTCCTGCTCCTCTGATGCTG
This sequence comes from Rhincodon typus, assembly GCF_021869965.1. NCBI lineage: Eukaryota > Metazoa > Chordata > Chondrichthyes > Orectolobiformes > Rhincodontidae > Rhincodon > Rhincodon typus. Next base: position 139,151,912 of record NC_063332.1, on the reverse strand, counting down.
CCTGGACTGCTGTTTTCCTCCAGCTCCACACTGTGTTATCCCCTTCTGGATATTCTGAGGTGCCAGGTATGTTTTGTTCCTGCCCCATTTGTGAGTTTGCAATTTTTCATATGGTCCATGTGCTTGTTCAGGACCACCTCTCCTATCCGAACTTTGTGAAGTCAATCTCATGATGTACATCGACCATGCCTTTTATTCCTACAGGGCCATTCCCGTGGTTTTGACACCAAACCCTCATTCCTGAAGTAAAGTGTCTCTTTTGCTTAGAGGAGTTGTGTCCGGAGTTGGCGTTCCTGATGCCATTTCACCCTGTCATCCAGGTCCAGAAAGATCAGACTTAACCTGGTGCAGAGTCTTTTCCCCATTAGCAACTTGGCTGGTGCTGTCATTGTAGTTGTGTGAAGGGTGGTCCTATAATCAAACAGGAACCAGGACAGTTTGGTATCCATTGAAGCAGTAAGCTCTTTTTTTAAGGCCACCTTCAAAGTTTGGCCTGCTCTTTCGGCTAGACCATTAGATGATGTATGGTATGGAGCTGTCCTTATACGCCGAATGTCATTCAACCTTAGGAAATACTTGGACTCCCTGCTGGTAAATGACAGCTCATTGTCTGTGACCAGCACCTCTGAAAGCCTGTGTATTGCAAAACATGCTCACAACTTTTCAATCGTCATCCCAGTGTTTGACAAATGAACTCTATATATGTTCAGCCACTTTGAATGGACATCCACAATGACTAAAAACATACAGCCCATGAAAGGAGCGGCATAGTTAATGTGCAACCAAGTCCAGGGTTTACCCGGCTAGTCCCTCGAAGGTGGGGATGCTGCTGGTGGTAATTTCCATTCGTGGTGGCACTCTGGGCACAGCCCCAACAACACGGCTTTGTCAGCATCCAACCCTGGCCACCAGACATAGCTTCTTGCTAGCATCATCATCTCGGATGACCCTGGTGGAGTTCGGCCAGTATCTGGCGGCAGCCTTTACTTGGGACATTCGCCCTTGCTCCCCATAGTAATGTGCTATTGTCTATGGTGATCTGGTCGTGATGGGACCAGAAAGGTTTCAATCCTGGTTGTAATGGCCCTTCTGTTTCCCCAATTACCACCAGCTGTTTTAGTTTCCCTAGGACTGGATCTTTTTGTGTCCACAGTCGGATATTGTCAACCATGACTGAAAGGGTGTCCAGAAAGTTCAAAACCAAAATCGACTCTTCCAGGAGATACACCACTGGTGGAGTTTCTGCCAGTGGCAGGTGGCTCAAGGCATCCGCATTAGTCACTTGGCTTTCGTGACAGTGTTCTAACTTGTGCTTGTACACGCTGGGGAGAAGGGCCCAACGCTAAATTCTACGTAAGCTATGGATGGCACCACCTTGTCTTCCTTCAGTAGCCCTAGCAACGGTTTGTAATCTGTTCCCATCCGTAAACGTACTGGTGGAAGTTCCTCATACCAAAGATGACCGCCGTACCTTTCTTCTCTATGAATGCATATTTGCATTCAGCATCAGCAAAAGTTCAGGAAATACACACTATCAGGCGATCCTCTCCATTGGGCCACTGGTGAGTCAACACTACCTTGATACCGTATGGGCAGGCGTTGCATGTCAGTACTTCCTCTTGCTTCTGGCCACAGTGGGCCAACACCTTAGATGACAATAGCTGCTTTTTTCATTTCCCTAAAGGCTACTTCTTGTCTACACGATTATATCCAAGGCTGACCCTTTTTCAATAGCAGGTGTAAGGGTGCCAAGATAGAGGCCAGGTTATGTATGAATTTTCTGTAAAAATTCACTAGCCCAAGGAGAAACCTAAGCTCCAGTACAGACGTGGGAGTTGGGGCTTCTTTGATCACCCTCACTTTCTCTTCCAGTGGTTGTAACCCGTTTTTGTTGATGCTGTACCTCAAGTAGGAAACTTCCCTTCTAAGGCATATGCCTGCCTGGGAGAAACGTTTGAGCACTCTGTCCAAATTCTCCAAGTGCTCTTTGATGATCTTGCCTGGTATTAGTACATCATCCAGATAAACAGCAATCTGGGGTAGCCCTTGAAAAATGTTCTCCATGGTCCACTGGAAAAGGGTGTAGGCTGATGATATCTCAAATGGCAGTCTTGTATGTTGATATAAACCCTTATGAGTATCAATTGTAGCTAACTTCTGGGACTCCTCATCCAGTCGCAATTGCCGGTAGGAATGGCTCATGTCCAGCATTGTAAAGGATAGCACCCCACTCTCCGGTTTACTGTTTGCTTAAAATCCCCACCCAGCCAAACTGAGCCGTCAGGCTTCACAATCAGTGTAACCAGTACTGCCCATTCTGCTAATTCCACTGATTTGATTCCATCGCTCTGCAGCCTCCTGATCTCTGCCTCTTCTTTTGCCCATAAAGCAAATGGCACCGGGTGGACCAAATCTCAGAATTGCTTCCTAGTCAACATGTAAAATGGCTTTGGCCCCTTTGATAGTCCCAAGCCCTTCCTGAAATATTCCTGGGTATTTCACTAGGACTTCACTAAAGCAGCCATTTTCTAATTGAAAATTGTTGACCCAATCTAGGTGAATCTTTCTCAACCAATGCTGCCCCAATAGGCTTAGGCCAAAGGCTTTAACTACCGTCAGCGGTAACTGCACCAACTGCTTCTCATAGGGGCCCAGAACCAAGGTCGTATTCTTGCTCTGCAACAGTTCCCCAGTGTATGTTCTCAGTCTGGCTGAGGTTTTGTGCAAATTTAAGCGTTGAAGTTCGAAGCGAATCTTGTTAACGACCAATTCTGTCATCATAGATAGAGCTGCACTGGTATTGACCTCCATAGGAACTCAGTGACCATTTAACCAAACATTAATTTTAATCAGTTCCAATTTGGATGTCACTAAGCCACTTAATTGTTCCAACCCATACGTAGGGCGACTTTCCACAGTGTACACTCTCCTGGATGCCAGCCTGCAAGTTTTCTTACTCAGGCCTTCTAGGACTCCTTTGCTGTTTGAAGTCCACATACCCACAGCAACTACAATGGCTGGCCCAGATTCTGAAGAACTTTTTAGCCACTTGGCCGAAACTCAGCTTTGTTGTGGGGTTCTGCTGTGGGGTGGCCTAGGGTCTCTCTGCTCAGGATATGCCCTGCGTGAGGCTCTGCAATTGCCTACAGTAAAGTGGCCTTTTCCAAGCTCAGTCAGAGAGGTGTTGGAGTCCACTTCCATTGGGACGCCCTGTAGTTCCCATGCTCCACTTGCCGGATTCTTTAAACGACAACGTCAGTTGTAGTGCCTGTTTGAAGTCCAGTTGGGCTTTAGCTTATAGACGCTTCTGCATGGTTACATCATTAATTCCACATACCAGACAGTCTCTCAGCATCTCATTCAGTATTAACCCAAAATCACGTACCACTGCCAGTCGTCTCAATCTTGTCAAAAACCCCTTTATGGACTCTTCTGGTTTTCTAACAGCTGAATAAAATGGATAGTGTCTCAGAAGTAGAGAAGGTTTGGGGTTGTAATATTTCTTAACCAACTCTTGGAAGGTTTTAGCATCTGGTGCCTCTGGGAAAGTTAAGCCCCTTATAACCGAAAATGCTGCGGGTCCACAAGCAGTCAGAAGGATTACTCGCTTTTCATCTGCCCCAATATCATTTGCCTGGAAGAATTATTACATTCTTTCCACATATTGGATCAAATGAGTCAAGCTTCCCAAATAAACGCACGGTGCCAGAAATGCTTACTCTAACTCCGAGGTGACTGTAGCAAGCGAATATTCTTCAGGCAGGTCTTGTTTTTTTCTCGTTGCCACTGGAATAACTGCACCGAGGCTGGTATGCCATTACCAAGTCATCCTGTATTTACTTGTGGACAATACACTGGCTGCGGTGAGCCAGCTCGGCATCTGTCGCCTCTGCTGAGGAGATCTAATCTCCTGGTTGCATTTGTCAGGCAGGACTTTCCTGATTGGCCTAGGTTAACAAATCCAATCAACAACCTCATAGTCAACAAGGTCAACCTGGTTCCAATCACTACAGGCACCAATAGCATTTAGGAGGCTGGGAATTCTTCTAAAAAACCAAAGCCTATCCAATGTCTATAAGGCACAAAGTAGGAGCAAGAGGGAACACTGTCCACTTGCCTAGATGAGTACAGCACCAAGATTAAAAAAATTGATAAAATCCACGCTAAAGCAACTTACATAATCAATAACCCACTTAACACTTTCAATCTCTCCAACATCAATGCACACTGGCAGCACTGTATACTGTGAAGACCACTTTTTTAAAAAAAACAAATCCTTTAGACAATGGATAAAAGAAGGAAGACACTGTTTTTAACAAAGGAGACTGTGTAAAGACATGGCTGCAATTTTAAAACTCATGTTTATTGAAGATTATTGTGAATTGTGATGACAGATTGATTTAGAGGGGAAAAATAAAGCATGTGAGCAAAATTTCAGGGGACATAAAAACTGAATGCCAACGCTTCCATATGCTGGTGAAGAGAAAAAAGATTAGCATAGCCAAATGGAGGTCCCTTACAGTCAGAAATTGGGGAAATTATAATGAAGAACAAAAAAATGGCAGAACAATTGAATCCATACTTGGCTATGCCTGAACAAACAAGACAAACAATGACCATAGTTCTACTAATTTAAAATAGTTATGGAGAAGGACAAAACTGGTCCACAGGTTCAAATTTTAAACTGGGGCAAGGTGAATTTTCATGGAATTAGACAGGAGCTGGCAGAGGTTGATTGGAGTAGTTTGCTTGCAAGCAAAGGGGCCTCTGGCAAGTGGGAGGTCTTTAAAAGTGTGATAGCTAGAGTTCAAGGTCTATTTGTTCCTGTGAGGGTAAAGGGCAAGGTTGGCAGAAGCAGGGCACCCTGGATGACAAGACATATTGAGGCTTTCACCCAAAAAAAGGAGGCCTGGCTCAGGAACAGGCAGCTTGGATCAAGGGAATCCCTGCAAGTATATAGGGGATACAGGAGTTTACTGAAGAAGGAAATCAGGAGCACAAAAAGGGGGCACAAAATAGCTTTGGCTGAAAAGATTAGGGTGAATCCAAAGAGAATCTTTAAGTATATGAAAGGAAAAAGAATAACCAGAGAGAGAATAGGACACCTCAAAGACCAAAGTGGACATGTATGTGTGGAACCGTAGGAAATGGACGAAGTCCTCAATGACTATTTCTCCTCTGTGTTTACTGAGGAGAAAGACATGAAGACTTGGGAACTTGGGAAAGTTAGTAATGATATCTTGGGGACAGTCCATATCACAGTAGAAGAATGGTTGGAAGTAATAGAATGTATGAAGGCAGATAAATCTCCTGGTCCTGGTCAGATCTATCAAAGAACCCCGCAAGAGGCTAGAGAAAAAATTGCGGGGGCCCTGGCTGATATATTTGCATCATCACAGCCACGGGTGAGGTTCTGGAAGACTGGAAGGTAGCAAATGTTGTGCTCTTATTCAAGAAGGGCTGCAAAGAAAAACCTGGGAATTACAGACCAGTAAGCTTAACATCTATGGTACGTAAGTTACTTGAGAAGATTCTGAGGGAGAAGATATACATGCATTTAGAAAGACAGGGTCTGACGAGGAGTAGTCAGCATGGCTTTGTGCATGGGAGATCATGCCTCACAAATTTGTTAGAGTTCTTTGATGAAGTGACCACAAATGTTGATGAGGGCAGGGTGGTAGACACAGTCAATATGGAGACAACAAGGTGCAGGGCTGGATGAACACAGCAGGCCAAGCAGCATCATAGGAGCAGAGAGGCTGACGTTTCAGGCCTAGACCCTTCATCAGAAAAGGGGGAGGGGAAGGGGGTTTTGAAATAAATAGGGAGAGAGTGGGAGGCGAATAGAAGAGGGATAGAGGAGAGGATAGGTGGAGAAGAAACAAACAGGTCGAAGAGGCGGGGATGGGGCCAGGAAAGGTGAGTGTTGGTAGGGAGTTAGGAAGGGGATAGGTCAGTCCAGGGAGGACGGACAGGTCAAGGGGGCGGGATGAGGTTGGTCAGTAGGAGATGGAGGTGCGGCTTGAGGTGGGAGGAGGGGATAGGTGGGAGGAAGAACAGGTTAGGGAGGCAGGGACGAGCTGGACTGGTTTTGGGATGCGGTAGGGGGAGGGGAGATTTTGAAACTTGTGAAATCCACATTGATACCATTGGGCTGCAGGGTTCCCAAGCGGAATATGAGTTGCTGTTCCTGCAACCTTCGGGTGGCATCGTTGTGGCACTGCAGGAGGCCCAGGATGGACATGTCGTCTGAGGAATGGGAGGGGGAGTTGGAATGGTTCGCGACTGGGAGGTGCAGTTGTTTGTTGCGAACCGAGCGTAGGTGTTCTGCAAAGCGGTCCCCGAGTCTCCGCTTGGTTTAAGGCCCTCCGCTTCTTCCTGTCCCGCAGGCCTGACCAGTCCCCCTCCACTGACACCCTCATCCGCTTAGCCGAACTCGTCCTCACACTCAACAACTTCTCTTTCAATTCCTCCCACTTCCTACAGACAAAGGGGGTAGCCATGGGTACCCGCATGGGCCCAAGCTACGCCTGCCTCTTTGTAGGTTACGTGGAACAATCCCTCTTCCGTACCTACACCGGCCCTAAACCCCACCTCTTCCTCCGTTACATTGATGACTGTATCGGCGCCGCCTCGTGCTCCCACGAGGAGCTCGAACAGTTCATCCACTTCACTAACACCTTCCACCCCAACCTTAAGTTTACCTGGACCATCTCTAACACCTCTCTCCCCTTCCTGGACCTCTCTGTCTCCATATCGGGCAACCACCTAGAAACCGATATTCATTTCAAGCCCACCGACTCCCACAGCTACCTAGAATACTCCTCCTCCCACCCACCTTCCTGCAAAAATGCTATCCCCTATTCCCAATTCCTTCGCCTCCGCCGCATCTGCTCCCAGGATGAGGCATTCCACTCCCGTACATCTCAGTTGTCCTCGTTTTTCAAGGACCGTAACTTCCCCTCCTCGGTGGTCGAGAACGCCCTCAACCGTGTCTCCCACATCTCCCGCACCTCATCCCTCACACCCCGTCCACGCAATAAAAACCAAAAAAGAATCCCCCTCGTCCTCACGTACCACCCCACCAACCTCCGGATCCAACGCATCATCCTCCGACACTTCCGCCATCTGCAATCCGACCCCACCACCAAAGACATCTTTCCCTCCCCACCTTTATCTGCTTTCCGGAGGGACAACTCTCTCCGTGACTCCCTCGTCCGCTCCACACTCCCCTCCAGCTCCACCACACCCGGCACTTTTCCCTGCAACCGCAGGAAGTGCTACACCTGCCCCCATACCTCCTCCCTCACCCCCATCCCAGGCCCCAAGAAGACTTTCCACATCAAGCAGATGTTCACCTGCACATCTGCCAATGTGGTATACTGCATCCGCTGTACCCGGTGTGGCTTCCTCTACATCGGGGAAACCAAGCGGAGACTCGGGGACCGCTTTGCAGAACACCTACGCTCGGTTCGCAACAAACAACTGCACCTCCCAGTCGCGAACCATTTCAACTCCCCCTCCCATTCCTCAGACGACATGTCCATCCTGGGCCTCCTGCAGTGCCACAACGATGCCACCCGAAGGTTGCAGGAACAGCAACTCATATTCCGCTTGGGAACCCTGCAGCCCAATGGTATCAATGTGGATTTCACAAGTTTCAAAATCTCCCCTCCCCCTACCGCATCCCAAAACCAGTCCAGCTCGTCCCTGCCTCCCTAACCTGTTCTTCCTCCCACCTATCCCCTCCTCCCACCTCAAGCCGCACCTCCATCTCCTACTGACCAACCTCATCCCGCCCCCTTGACCTGTCCGTCCTCCCTGGACTGACCTATCCCCTTCCTAACTCCCTACCAACACTCACCTTTCCTGGCCCCATCCCCGCCTCTTCGACCTGTTTGTTTCTTCTTCACCTATCCTCTCCTCTATCCCTCTTCTATTCGCCTCCCACTCTCTCCCTATTTATTTCAAAACCCCGTTCCCCTCCCCCTTTTCTGATGAAGGGTCTAGGCCCGAAACGTCAGCCTCTCTGCTCCTATGATGCTGCTTGGCCTGCTGTGTTCATCCAGCCCTGCACCTTGTTGTCTCGGATTCTCCAGCATCTGCAGTTCCTACTATCACAGTCAATATGGATTTCAGTAAGGCCTTTGATAAGGTTCCACATGGTCGGCTGCTCTGGAAGGTTAGATCGCAACTTGCTCCCTGTGTGGATAAGGAAAAGGGCTGCAGGGAGGATGAGCCAATTGACCACTGCATAGGACAGAGTTTTGGAAAGGGTTAAGAATCAAAGTTCAAGCACACTGGATAAACGAATGACAACGAGAAGAGGGATAGTTGATCCAGGACTGAAGATGTTATACCTGAATGCACGCAGTAGAAGAGAGAAGGTAAATGAGTTTATGGCGTAGATCAAAATTGGCAGGTATGATATGGTGAGCATCACGGAGGCATGGCCGCAAGGGGATCAGGATCGGGAGTTGAATATCGAAGGATATACATCCTATTGAAAAGATAGGCAGGTGGGCAGAGCGGGTGGGGTTGCCTTATTAGCAAGAAATGAAATTAAATCAATAGTAAGAAATGAAGTAGGGTCAGATGGTATAGAATCTGTGTGGGTAGAGCAACTTGTAGTGGAACCCACTAGGAAACAGGCAATACTGGATTTAGGCGCGAGTGTGTTTTCTGGTGGTTGGTGAGCTTGTTTGACATGACGCTGATTCCCTAGATAATGCTTCCTTTTCCTGGTACCCAGGTCTGTCTGGACTGTGAGGGAGGAACTAGAGAAGAGGGCACGGAGAACCTCATCACTCCTCACAGACATCTTTGCAGACTGCATCCACTGTTCAGCATGCTGTTATACTAGGACAATAGTGATAAAGTGATGAAGTGGTTCTGCACTGCATGGTGAAAGCATTTACCTCCAACTGGACTGAAACTCCTCTTTCTGTACTGGGCACTGCACCATTGACCTAGGCACTCAGTCTTCCTGACTGAAAGAATATTATATGTTGTGTATCTCTCAAATGCTTTGCACATTGTGTGCTGTATTTCAAAGGAGAACACCAAGTTCCAAACCTGTTCAGCATGTTTTTTTTTCTGCCTGCTTTTTGAATGATCTATTTTAGAGAAAGTAGCATCGCACAGAAAGTAAATACTTGAATATGAGGAACACCAGGAAAGCAAAGTTAAGAAGTTGTGGTTCATGTTTTTCTTTTTGCTGGTGATTGAGCCATGCTATTTGTTCAGGACAAGAAATACAACATAGCACAGACCATTTCTCATCTGAATGCAATAAATTCAGTCGCACTATTACCACTAAAAGCACTGAAATCACGCAAGAACCTAAACCACTAAAGCATTATGAACCTGGACAAATTTCCACAACTGCAAGGTAGATACCAGTGTTGTAACTGTATTGGAACAGATTGGGTTAGGGCACGGTGACAGTGAAGCATAATTTCCAATATTACTGCTGGAATGTTTGCAATATCAAATACAGTCAGCCATTTCTTGATGTCACATTGACGAAGGCTGGTAGGTGTAGAGAATGCTGGATGACTAAAGAAATTGAGGTTTTGGTCAAGACAAAGAAGAAAGCATATGTCGGGTATAGACGGCAAGAATGGAGTAAATCCCTAGAAGAGTATAAAGGCAGTAGGAATATATTTAAGAGGGAAATCAAGAGGTCAAAAAGGGGATATGATATAGCTTTGGCAAATATGATTAAGGAGAACTCAAAGGGATTCTACAAATGCATTAAGGACAAAAGGGAAAGAATATGGCCCCTTAAAAATCAGCAAGGCCGCCTATGTGTGGAACTGCAGGAGATGCGGGAGATACAAAATGAGTATTTTGCATCACATTTACTATGGAGTAAGCTGTAAAAGCTAGAGGAGGTCAGGAAAATGTATTACAGAGGAGGAGGGGCTGGATGTCTTACAATCCATAAAGGTGGATAAATTTCTGGGACCTGATCAGGAGTACCCTCACACTTCGTGGGAAGCTAAGGATAGGCTCCTTGTTGAGATATTTGTATCATCGATAGGCACAGGTGAGATATCAGAAGACTGGAGCTTGGTTAATGAGATGCCATTATTCAAGAAAGGTGGTAAGGAAAAGCCAGAGAACTATGGACCGGTGAGCCTTACATCAGTGGTCGGCAAGTTGTTGGCTAAGATCCTGAGGGACAGGATTTATATGTATTTGGAAAGGCAAGGACTAATTAAGGATAGTCAACATGGCTTTGTGTGTGGTAAATCGTGTCTCACTAACTTGATTGAGTTTTGAAGAAGTAACAAAGAGGACTGATGAAGGCAGAGCGATGGACGTGATCTATACGGACTTCAGTAAAGCGTTCAATAAGGTTCTGCATGGTAGACTGGTTAGCAAGGTTAGATCACATGGAATACAGGGAGAACTAACCATTTGGATACAGAACTGGCTTGAAGGTAGGAGAAAGAGGGTGGCGGTGGAGAGTTGCTTTTCAGACTAGAGATCAGCAGTGTGCCACACGGGTCGGTGCTGGGCCCACTGCTTTTTGTCGTTTATAAAAATGATTTGGATGTGAACATAGGAGATATGGTTAGTACGTTTGCAGATGACACCAAAATTGATGATGTAGTGGACAGCCAAGAAAGTTACCTCACAGTACAATGGGACCTTGATCAGATGGGCCAAAGGGCCAAGGAGTGGCAGATGGAGTTTAATTTAAATAAATGTGAGGTGCTGCATTTTGGAAGGGCAAATCAGGGGAGGACTTATACACTTAATGGTAAGGTCCTGGGGAGTGTTGCTGAACAAAGAGACCTGGGAGTGCAGGTTCATAGTTTCTTGAAAGTGGAGTCCCAGGTAGACAGGATAGTGAAGAAGGCATTTGGTATGTTTGTCTTTATTAGTCAGTGCAGTGAGTATAGAAGTTGGCAGGTCACGTTGCAGCTGTACAGGACATTGGTTAGGCCACTTTTGGAATACTACGTTCAATCCTGGTCTCCCTGTTTTAGGAAGAATATTGTGAAACTTGAAAGGATTCAGAAAAGATTCACAAGGAAATTGGAGGTTTGAGCTATAGGGGAGACGCTGAATAAGATGGGGCTATTTTCCCTGGAGTGCGGGAGGCTGAGGGTTGACGTTATACAGGTTTATAAAATCATAAGGGGCATGGATAGGATGAATAGCCAAGATCTTTTCCCCAAGGGTGGAGGAGTCAAAAACTAGAGGTGACAGGGCAAAAATTTAAAAGGGAACTAAGGGGCAACTTTTTCATACACAGGATGGTGCATGTATGGAATGAGCTGTCAGAGGAGTGGTAGATGCTGGTACAATTAAAACATTTTAAAGGCATCTGGATGGGTACATGAATAGGTAGGGTTTAGAGGGATATGGACCAAATGCTGGCAAATTAGATGATTTATTTAGGTTATCTGGTCAGCATGGTTGGGCTGGACAAAATGGTTTCTTTCTGTGCTGTGCAGGTCTATGACTCTATGAGTGAGTGGGCAAATGCTTGGCTAATGAAGTATAAATGGATAAATATAACATTATCAACTTTGGTAGCAAAAACGAAAAGACATTATTATCTGATTGGTGATGAGATTGGGAAAGAGGGAGGTGCAAGGAAACCTGGGTATCCTTGTACACCAGTTATAGTCATAGAGTTGTACAGCATGGAAACAGACCCCTTGTTGCTGAAAATAAACATGCGAGTTGAACAGGTAATGAAGGTGAATGGTCTTATAGCGAGAGGATTCGAGTACAGGAGCAGAGATTTCTTGCTGCAATTGTACAGGACCTTGGTGAGGGCCTGGAGTATTCTGTGCAGTTTTGGACTCTGTTTCTGAGGAAGGATAATCTGGTTATGGAACAGTTCCAACAAAGTTTAACAGACTGATTCCAGGGATGGCAGGACTGACATGTGAGGAAAGACCAGTTAGGACTATATACACTGGATATTCGAAGAACGGGTGGAGGGGGAGATCTCAGAAACCTATAAAATTCGAACAGAACAAATACAGAGCCAGGGATCACAGTCAAAGAATACAGGGTAGGTCATTTCGGACTGAGATAAGGAAATATTTTCACCCAGAAAGTGGTAAATCTGGTAATATCTGCCTCAGAAAGCAGTTGAGGTCAAAACAAACATTTTCAGGAAGGAGAAAGATATAAATCTTAGAGCTAGGGATCAAAGGCTATGAAGAGAAAGCAGCAACAGTTTACTGAGTTGGATGTTCAGTCAAGGTCACGTTGAATGGCAGGGCATGCTCAAAGTGTCAAATGGTCAACTTGTGCTCCTAATTTCTGCATTTCTATGAAGTGTATCTGCAGGAGGTAGGTAGATTGTTGAGTGTTGTATAATGTGATTGAACTGAACATCATAGTGTTGGTATCACTCTGCCACTTGGATCTAAATAACTGTTTGTAGCGGGAGCAAGTAAATTCTGAACAGTTGTTCTAATTTGTTGTTGATTGTTAATTGGTTTTACAGTCTACAATCATGAAGTATGGACCTAGTTACTATCTCTGAGGAGTTAATGTCTCTGCCAAGTGTTAATGTAGTGAACCAATCATAAGCTACTACAAGCTATGATGTAATGAAACACATCTTGTTAGTTATTAGTAGTTATCCTGCACCACTGAATACTAGCAAGCCCTGCAGACTAAAATTGTGAGAAGGGATGGTGGAAGCAAATTGACGCAAGGAACATTTTACCAGAAGCAGTTGTCAGCCACAGGATTCTCTTAGAACACTGAAGACTAGGTCAAGTAGGTTTTTCCCGCTATTTGACTCCTGCACTATCTGTCACAAGCTGTATCTTGCAGCTATGTTAGAACAAAGAATAGTGCAACAGAGGAACAGATCCTTTGGACCACTAAAACTGACACATGATGTCTTTATGCCTCTACGTGGTCCATATCTCTCAGTTTCCTGCCTATTTATGTATCTGTCAAGATGCCTCTTAAACACTGCTATTATATCTGCCTCCACCTCCCCTGGCAGCGCATTTCAGGCACTTACCACGTTGTGTGTAAAAAAACTTGCCTTATTTCTCCTTTAAACTTACCCACTTTTGTATTAAACCTATGTCCCTTCATAACTGACATTTCCATGCTGGGAAAAAGGCTCCGACTATCCATGCATCTCAAAATTTTGTAAGCGTCTATCAGGTCACACCTCATCCTGTGACATTCAAGTGAAAACAAACCAAGTTTCTCGAATCTCCCCTCATAGTTAATAGCTTTCAAAGCAGGCAACGTCCTAGTGAACTATTTCTGTCCCCTCTCCGAAGCTTCCACATCCTTCTGGAAGTGTAGTGACCAGAATTGTACAAAATATGCCAAAAGTGACCTATCTAAAGGATTTCTATACAGCTGCAACATAACTTGCCAATTTTATACTCTATGTCCTGACCAATGAAGGCAAGCATTGCATATGACCATTTTTATCTACTTTCAGGGAACATAGATCTGTACGGCAAGATCTCTCTGCATGTTGATACTACTAAGGATTCTGCCAATTACTGTATACTTCCCTCCTGCATTACATCTCCCAAAATGCATCACTTTGCATTTGCCTGGATTAAACTCTGTCTGCCATTTCTCCGCCCAAGACTCCAGCCTATCTATACCTTCCTGTATCCTCTGGAAATCCTCCTCATGATTGTTGTATCATCTGCAGACTTACCAGGCAGGTCACCTATATTCTCCTCCAAGTCATTTATATACATTACAAAAACAGGGGTCCCAGCACTAATCCCTGTAGAACACCACTGGTCACAGATCTCCAATCTGAAAAACACCTTTTCACCACAACACTCTGCCTTCTACGACTAAGCCACTTCTGTATTCACCTTACCAACTCACCGCAGACTCCTGTGACTTTAGTCTGCCATGATAGACCTTGTCAAAAGCCTTTCTAAAGTCCACAGAGACAACATCAACTGTCCTGTCTTCATCAATCATCTTTGTCACTTCCTCAAGAAACTCAATCATGACCTTCCCTGCACAAAGTCAGGCTTCCTATCGCTAATTAGTGCGTATTTTTCCAAATGCCAGTAAATTCTATCCCCAAGAATCTTCTCCAATAATTTCCCTACCATTAATGTCAGGCTCATTGGCCCGCAATTTCCCAGATTATCCCTATTGCCTTTCTTAAACAAAAGAACAACATTAGCTATTCTCCAATCCTCTGGGACCTCTCCTGTGACAAAACAAGATACAGAGATTTTGTACAAGGTCTCAGCAATTTCCTCACCTGCCTCCCTCAGCATTCTGGGATGGATCCCATCAGATTCTGGGGAATTTTCCACCTTAATGCTTTTCAAAACATCCAACACCACCTTTTTTTTTCTACTGTCATGACCTAGAATGTCAACATACTCCTCCTAAGACTCACCATTCACCATGTCCTTCTCCATTGTGAAATACCGATATAAAGTAGTTGTTAAAGACCTCGACTACTCCCTCTGGCTCCATGCATACATCCCTCCCTTTATCCTTCAGTGGACCTATCCTTTCCTTAGCTACACTCTTGCTCATTATATATGTATAAAACACCTTACGACTTTCCTTAATACTGTTTGCCAAAGCCATTTCATGATCCCTTTTAGCCCTCCTAATTCCTTGTTTGAGTTTTTTCCTGCTATCTTTGTATTCTTCAAGGGTTCTGTCTTCTGCTCCCTAAACCTTACATATGCATCCATTTTCTTTTTGATGATGCTGTCAATTTCTCCTGTCATCCAAGATTCCCTAATCTTGCCACCTTTATCCTTCATTTTCACAAGAACAAGTTGGTTCTGAAATCTAATCAACTGGCCTTTAAAAAGATTCCCATATGCCAATATGGATTTACCCTCAAACAGCTGCCCCAATTTACATTCTCTAGTTCCTGCTTAATATTGAGGCAGTTAGCCTTCCACCAGTTTAGTACTTTCACCTGAGGACTACTCTTGTCCTTATCCACAAGTAACTTTAAACTTAGAGTTATGGTCACTATTCGTGGAATGTTTCTTCATTGAAACTTCGATTACCTCGCTGGGCTCATTCCCCAACATCAGATCTAGTATGGCCCCTTCCTTAGTTGGACTACTTGCACATTGTTTCAAAAAACCATCCTTGACACACCAAACAAATTTGCTCCCATCCAAACCCCTGGCACTAAAGGAGAAGTTAAAAATCACCCACCACAAAAACCCTGTTGTTTTTACATTTTTCTATAATCTGTCCACATGCCTGTTCCTCCATTCACTGCTGGCTGTTGGGAGGCCTGTAGTACAATCCAGTCAAAGTCACTGCACCGTTCCTATCCCTTGTTCTATCTTTGTAGTCTCAATGGATGAGCCCTCCAAGGTGTCGTCCCCCTGGACAGCTATGATATTCTCCCTTATCAGTAACTACTCCCCCACCTCTTGTACATCCCTCTCGATCTTGCCTGAAACATCTAAAGCCTGGAATGTTAAGCTGCCTATCTTATCCCTCTCTTTCAACCAAGTCTCTTTAATAGCTATAACATCATAGTTGTATGTACTAATCCAAGTTCTAAGTTCATCTGCCTTACCTTTCATACCCCTTGCATTAAAACAAACACATCTCAGACCACCAGTCCTGCTGTGTTCAGTAACCTCTGCCCGTCTGTTCTTCCTTTTAGTCTTAGTGGCTTACTCTCTGACTCCTTCTTGGTCATTCTACTTGCTCGTCTACTGCTCTGGCTCCACCCCTCCACCCCCATCCTGAATGGCACGAGCAAACCTCTCTGCCAGGATATTGGTGCCCTTCCAGTTTAGGTACAACTTGTCCTTCTTGTACTCCCACTTGCCCCGGAAGACATCACAATGATTCACATACCTGAAGTCCTCCCTCCTACACCAGCTCTTTAGATACAGTATTTAACCATACTATCTTCCTATTCAGAGCCTCACTGGCACGTGGTACAAGAAGTAATCGCAAGATTACAACCCTAGAGGTTCTATTTTTCAACTTCCTACCTAACTCCATGAAATCCCTTTACAGGACCTCATCCTCTTTTTGCCTATGTTGTTAGTGCCAATATGGACTACAACCTCTAGCTGCTCACCCTCCACCTTCATCTATGTCCCTGGCACCAGGGAGGCAATGCACCATCCTAGAGTTCCACTTACTGCCACAGAAATGCCTATCTGTACACCTGACTGCAGAATCCCCTATCACTACTGCTTGCCTACACTTCAACCTTCCCTGCTAGACAACAGTGCCAGTTATGGTGCCACTAATTTGGCTGCTGTTGCTGCTTCTTTCCCCTGAGAGGCCATCACCCTCAACAGTATCCAAAGCAGTATACCTGTTGGAGATTAGAATGGTCACTGGACACTCCTGCACTGCCTGCCCACGCTTACCTCACCTTCTGATGGGTCATCCAACCCTCACTATCTGTGTAGCCCTTACTAGTCGTGTACCCAACTCGCTAAATATGCTATCCATGACATTCTCAGCTTTATGGATGCCCCATAGTAAGTCCATCCGCAGCTCCAGGCACTCCATGTGGCAAATCAGGAGCTGCAGCCGAACATACTTCCTGAATATGTAGTCACCATGGATACTGGAAGTGTCCCTGATTTCCCATATATTGCAGGAGAAGCATTCCACGGGGCCAAATTCTGCTGCCATTGTGAACCATTTTGACTAAATCAACCTTATCAACTTCGGACAATAATCCAAGAACTGACTACACAATCTAATTCGCTTTTTGCCAAACTCAGGTCTCTCACTCCTACTCTGTATTCCTAACAGAGTACAACTACAAACATTGGAATTCGACTCTATCCAGCAAACAAACCTAAGGTATTTCTTACTTGTACAAGACTATATTTACGTACATTTGACATCAGGGGAGGGTACAATAACTGAACAGACCCCTATTTAACTTTGGCAAAAAGACCTTCGACAGTGGTCTTTCCCCACTGTGCCTTGGCGGCAGCTGCCCCAAGCTTTAGTGCATCCCTCAGCACACAGTCTTGGACCTTGGAATGTGTCAGTCTGCGAGCCAACTCCTTGTTCTGGAAGACCAACAAGTTTCAGGCATAGAACATAGAACAGTACAGGCCCTTCAGCCCACGATGTTGTGCCGAACATTTACTCTAATCCTAAATTCTATCTAACCTCCACCCGTACCTTATACTATCATCCATATGCCTATCTAATAGCTGCTTAAATGCCCCTAATGAGACCATAGAGTGTCTTTCACCAAGTTAATGGTCCTCCAGGCACAGTTGATGTTTGTCTTGGTGTGCACAGAGCGCAGAGTCCCACATCACGGAGCTGCTCGAGGTGAACCTCAACACAAACTACTGCATCTTCCTCCAGACTTCCTTTGCAAAGGCACATTCCAGAACGAGATGTGTGACAGTCTCAAACCCCTGCAGCTACTTCGAGAGCAGCGTGTGGTGGTGCAGACTAACTGGGCATACATAAAAGGATCTCACAAGCAGTGCCGCTTCTCACCATCAGCTAAGCGATGTCTTGGTGCTTGTTAGAAAGCTTTGGTGATGAGGAATTCTGCCAAATGACTTTGACAGCTTGCTCAGGGAACCACGTGACAGGACCCACCCTTTCCTTTTCCCACAGTGTCTTGAAAACGTTGTATGCTGACCATTTCCTGATGGACTTGTGGTCAAAAGTGTTTTGCTTTGCAAATTTCTTGACAAAGGACAGGTGATACGAATGGTCCAACTGCTTGGAGCATTCCGCGGCAGCAAGGCCAGTCCCATCTTTCGCAACACTGGGGACAGGTAGAACCTCAGTATGTAGCGACACTTGGTGTTTGCATACTGAAGGTCTACACGCATCTTGATGCGGCCATAGACACCTGGTGGCATGGTGGCATGGTGGCTCAGTGGTTAGCGCCAGGGACCCAGGTCAATTCCCACCTTGAGTGACTATGTGGAGTTTGCACGTTCTCCCCACGTCTGCGTTTCTGGCGGGTGCTCTGGTTTCCTCCCACAGTCCAAAGATGTTCAGGCTAGGTGGATTGACCACACTAAATTGCCCATAGTGTTCAGGGATATGTAGATTAAGTGCATTAGCCATGGGAAATGCAGGAATACAGGGAATGGGTCTGGGTGGGATGGTCTTCAGAGGGACAATATGGACTTGTTGGGCCAAAGGGCCTGTTTCCACACTGTAGGGATTCTATTCTATGACAAAGGCGGCTATCAAGATGAGCACAATGTTGGGTACGTTCTTTCCCCCCTTATCCAAAGTTTTGTACGTGGAGCTCCTGCAGATACGGTCTATCTTAGACTTCCAGATGAAATGGAAGATGACTTGGATGACTGAAACCATCATAGTTTGAAGGAATGGACCAGACCTGCGTCACGTAAAACAGAGAATGCCTCACACCTGATGACCAGGTTTTTACCCGCAATGGAGAGGGAGCAGTGCTCCCAAAAGACCAGTTTCTGCTTCACTTTGGCGATGCGATCCTCCCAAGATTTTGTGCATGCCCCAGCCCCTCTGAGTCACATTCCCAGCACCTTCTGGTAATCTGTCCTGACAGTAAAAGGAATGCAGAATTGGTTGGTCCAGTTCCCATAGAACATGGCCTCGCTCTTGTCTTGATCTACCTTGGGTCCTGAAGCCAGTTCGAACTAGTTGCAGATGCTCATAAGTCTGCACACTGATAGCAGATCCAAGCAGAAAACAGCGATGTCATCCATGTACAGGGAGGCTTTAACCTGCTAGCCTCCACTGCATGGAATAGTCAACGTCCCTCTGGCTCACATCCTTCCTGACGGACTCAGCAAAGGGCTCTATACAACACACAAACAAGGCAGGAGAGAGTGGGCAGCCCTGCCTGACTCCGGATCTGATCGTGAAGCTTTCTGATTGACACCCATTGATTGAAACTGTGCTAACGATGTTGGTGTAGAGCACTCGGATCCAATTGCAGAGTCCCTCCCCAAAGCCAATTTTGGAGAGCATCTCTACATGTATGTGTGCGATATCCTGTCAAAGGTCTTCTGGTCCAGGCTGATGAGGCATGTGTCCACCCCACTGTCCTGCACATAGGCAGTTGTATCCCTGAGGAGTGCAAGACTTTTTTTTGTACTTCAAAAATATACTTTATTCATAAAAAAATCTTTTCGCATATATACATTGTCACAAAAGCAGTTCAGTTCTGTACAGTTGTAAATCAAGTAAATAAACAAAACATTGGACTTTGACTTTATCCGAAAAAGTCAAAGACCTCTCTTGCACACGCAATAGTAACACTTATATATATCTGTGGAACTGGGAGGATCTGATAACTGAACAGACCACAATTTGACTTCAGCAGGAAGACCTCAGACAGTGGCCTTTCCTCACTGCGCCTTGGCGACAGCTGCCCCAATCTTTAGTGCATCTCCGAGGAGCGCAAGACCAACAAGTTTCTATCTTCAGGCACTATTCACTCAGTCTGCAAACCTGGTTCCTGAGCAGCCAGTTCTACATCTGCAAACCCCTACTCGTTTGTGGTGACTGAGCTGACTTCTCCCAGAATCCTCAGCAGGTCTGGCAGCATCTTTGAAGGAAAAAACAGAGTTAACGTTTCAGGTCTGGTGACCCTTCCTCAGAACTGAACCCTTCCTCCGTTCTGAGGGAGGGTCACCGGACCCGAAACATTAGCTCTGTCTTCTCCTTCACAGATGCTGCCAGACCCGCTGAGCTTTTCCAGCAACTTTGTTTTTGTTCCTGATTTACAGCATCCACAGTTCTTTCGGTTTTTCTCCCAGAATCCTCCTTGGTCACTTCTCACCAGCACCCTCTGTTTGTCCAAGATTCTGCCAGTAGTCAGTAGTACTGCTGCCGTGCCACTCTTGACAATGGACAGAGAAGTCACTCATGAAGAATACATTTGTGTCCTTGCCACTTTCAGTGCTTCTTCCAATTGTTCAACATGGCAACGCAGACAAGTACTGATTCCTTTGCTGTGAGGGTGGTGACCTGCTGGGATGAGACTTCATGGGATCCAGAAACTTTGTTCAGAACTTGAGGGCAACTCCCTCCCTACTTTACACCACTTTTTATTCCACAACTTCGAGTGGGTTTGCCCTGCTGATTGGACAAGGCATATTCAAGGATCATGGTGATGGTGTCTGGAATATTTTAAGTATGACTCTGGGAGTCTAACTGTCAGGGTGTTGCCTCACTAGTCTGTGGATCCACTTTCCAAATTTTGCAGCTCTGTCTCCATAATGACTTACAACGGTGTGCACTGTTAATTCATCTACCTCAATGGAAATGCTCCAAACATTCAGCTACAGTAGTTTTAGGTTTGTCTTTTTGAAATTTTTAAATCTTCTTTTATACTCTGGTCCTGAGTCACAAGTTAATGGTTAATATGTAAGTATTTCTGTAACCATGGCAATTTCTTACAAAAGGTTTTTAAGCCTGACTTTATGGGAAATGCCATAACCGAATGACTTTTGAGTTTCACTTTTGACTTTGAGTTAGGCTTGTGAAGACCTTGGAACAGGATGGCAGCATAGAAGTGTGCTCCTGAGAAGGGACTAACAGAGGTAGTCAATTAGATTACCGAGAATGAAAAGTTATTGATAGAACTGGGCCAGAAGCATGAAAGCTTGAAAAAGTTATGTAAAACTGAGTACAGTGAAGCTCAGTGTGTGGTAGCTTCAGGAAGAAGCTATCACTGTTCCAGTTTAAAAGTTGAAGTTGCAAGTCGAGGTGTTAGGTACAGGGGGCTCTGCTGCGAGTACAATATAAGTGGTTTTTTGGATACTACATAAAAGCCATTTTGTTTCTTTTCAATTGGTAAATGAGTGTTTTAGGATTATATTTCCACTGCATGTTTAAAGTCTTTGAACTTATATTATTAGTATATTACTTGGATTATTCTATTTTATCTCCATTCTTTTTGTAATAAACTTTGGTTTTGTTGTTAAAGCAAAATTTGGAGGATTACGTGCTATAGGAAGGATGTTATTAAACTGGAAAGGGTGCAAAAAAGATTTACAAGAATTTTACCGATACTGGAGGTCTGAATTATAAGGAAAGGCTGGATAGATTGGGACTTCTTGCCCTGCAGCTTAGGAGACTGAGGGGTGACTTTATAGAGGTTTATAAAATCATGAGGGGCATAGATAAGGTGAATAGCCAAGGTCTTTTCTCCAGGGTAGGGGAGTTGAAAACTGGAGGGCACAGGTATAAGGTCAGTGGGGAAAGATTTAAAATGAACCCGAGGTGCAACTTTTTCCACACAGAGGGTGAAGCGTATATGGAATGAGCTGCCAGAGGAAGCGGTAGTGGTGAGTATAATTACAACATTTGAAAAAGTTTTCGACAGATACGTGAATAGGAAAGGTTTAGAGGGATATGGGCCAAATGCAGGCAAATGGGACGAATTCAGTTTAGTTCTGGTCATCAGCATACCAGTTGCGATTAGTTCACTGAAACATCTTACTTAACATTGCATCATGGAATGGTGGCCAAGGCAACATATGTAGCAAAGGCAGCTGATAAGATAGGCGGCACGGTGGCTCAGGGGTTAGCACTGCTGACTCATAGCACCGCTGACTCACAGCACCAGGGACCCAGGTTTGATTCCATCCTCGGGTCTGTGTGGAGTTTGCACATCCTCCCCGTGTCTGCGTGGGTTTCCTCCCACAGTCCAAAGATGTGCAGGCTAAGTGGATTGGACATGCTAAATTGCCCGTAGCCTTCAAGGATATATAGATTAGGTGGGTTAGAGGGGAATGAGTCTGGGTGGAATGCTGTGAGAGTCGGTGTAGACTTGTTGGGCCGAAGGGCCTGTTCCACACTGTAGAGATTCTATGATTCTATGAAAAGATGATCTTGATCTTATTGACAAAAAAGCCCATCAGTTTCTCACAGTTATTCTTGTAAATGAGGATAAAGAAGAAGAAAAGGGATGGAGTTTGGAAAATTGATGGTAGGAAAGAAAATAAAGCAGTAACTTTACATCTCAGAGGATAACTGAAATGGTCACTGATTTTCGCAGTTAGAAGCAGAGCACAGAAATGCTTTATGTGTTTCAACCACATCTAGAGATGAATCGTTAAACCAGCTATCTCCCATATACTTTCAAGGCTTCATCTCTTGGGCATAGGGAGCAGAGATGAAGGCTATGTCAGAGGGAGGGCTAGATAAATTAGGGAATAGGACAAAGATGGAGATGAAGGTCTATTTGACCAGATCAACAGCTGCAAAAATGTGTGGCAAATAGACAGCTAAAGGCTAGACGTTTGGAGTTTCACAATATTTTAATAGAAGCAGAAAGACTATGCTCAGCAGGTCTGATAACATCCATGGAAAGAGAAGCAGAATTAATGCTTCTGGTTAATGACTTTGCATCACATCTCATTTATGTTTCAGTAGGGCATTGGAAGGCAGAGTAATGATCCAAAACAGGAGTAGTGAAAGTTAGAATAGAATGGATTTGGGTAAGGCATTAGAAGTGCAGTGTATTGATGCAAAAGCGAAGTGAAAAGAAGAATGAGAATAGAAGAGAGGCACTTTTGAAAAGAAAATAAAAAAGTCGAGAATTTATGAGCAAAGACTTGTGCAAATGAGTCAAAATTATTTTTTAAGAGTTATAGAATCATAAAAGTCAACAGCACGGGAAAAGAGATGGGACCTAACCATGCCATATGGTTGTGCACCTAAACAGAGCAGGGACCAAGTTCCTTGCAGGTGATTTCCTGGTGCTAATGGGAGTTTAAATTAACTTGGCAGGGTATAAGAATTATGAAGTAACACTAGAGAGGAACAAAGTGAACAAACTACTGAAAAAAGGCAGATAGCATGAGAGAAAGAATGGTAAGTTATTAGGCGAATTCAGAAAGGGGAGAAAGTCCAAAAGAAGTACAAGTGAATGAACATAGTGCGGTGTGTTAAATAAGATAAGATGAGTTAAAGGCACAAACTACCAAGTGGAAACATAATTTTGTGGTGATAACAGAGGTGTGTTGCAAAAACCTAGCTCAAAGTTCACACTTTAGAATATGACATCTAGTTTTCAAAATTAAAGTGGTTTAGCAATTAGCATGTGTCTCCAGTGAATGCTTTTCAAACAAGTTCATAGTGAATTACAGTTAAATGCTAACCAATGTTCATCTTTAGTCAGAGTTTGAACTACCAACACTGACCTACGTCAGGATCTTTTAGTACAACTAGGCTATCTACTGTACCACAATAAATGAAGCTAAAAGGTAGCAATTCTGCAAAAGATAGTCATAAAACGCTTCACAAGTGATTACTAATCATTCACATGGAGTGCACCTAGTTTGGTTAGGCCCCCTAACAATTAGAGAGAAACAGAAGAGCAAATATGTCAGCAAAATTCAGCGAAGTGTAAAAGTAATAGCGTAGTGATAGTAAGGGATTTTAACTTGCCTGATATTAACTGCAGTAGTCATAATGTGAAAGGTTTAGAGGAAACAAAATTTTTAAAAATGCACCCAGGAAAACTTTTAAAGCCAGTGTGTAGAAGGCCTGCCAAGAAAGGTGGTGGCCGAGGTCTTGATTTTGGGTAATGAAGACACATAAGTAGTTAAAGTATCATGGGGGAGCATTTTGCAGACATTGATCATAATTCCGTTATGGAATGGGCTTGAAATCAAAATTCTAAGCTGGGGTCAAGGCCAGGTGTTGCAAGATGGCAGCGGAGTAGGACGCTCCAGCCGGAACTGGTCCACTCTGCCCGCTCTTCTTCTTCTTCTTTTTCCTTTCCCCAGTGCATTTTTTCTTCTTTATTTCCCTCCTTCTTTATTTCAACTCCTGGCCTCCGATGACAAAGCCTGGCCTCCGGTGATCTCCAGCGAGGAGTGACAATCCCCAGCATCTGGCAGGCGACAACCTCTGGCCTCCAGCACCGATGCTCAGCCTCCGGCGATGACTCCCAGCCTGGTGCAGCGGCCTCCCAGCCTGGCGCTGTGACCTCCCAGCCTGGCAAGGCATGCTCCTGGTCTCCTGCAGCAGCCTCCCGGTGTGGCATCGCACAGCAACCTCCTAGTCTCCCGGTATGGTTTGGCAACCTCCTGGGCTCTTCCCATAGAGGCCTCCTGGCATGGCGTGGCTACCTCCCGGTCTGGCCTGTCGCAGGCGTGATTAGGAGTCAGGGTCCGGTGCGGACCGGAAGCTAAGTGGTCTGCTGTAATAAACACTTTCTGTAATGCTGAACATTTTATTTCTGTATTATCTAAAATCTTGTAACAAAAAAAGCTGTGCCTAGGAACTTTTGTATCTAAATTGGCGACATATAAACTTTTCACCATACTCATTGAAGGATATATAGGATTGGATAAAGAGAAAAAGGGAGGCTTATGGCAGATACCGAGGGCTCAAAACAGCAGAAGCCCTGGAGCATGGAATGTTCATGTGAGAAATTATAAAGAAAATTAGGAAAACAAAAAAGGGGCATGAAAGAATACTGGCTGATAAAATAAAGGAAATCCTAAGTTACTAAACCAGTACATTAAGGGTAAAAGAATAATTAGGGAAAGAGTAGAGACCGTCAAGGACCACAGTGGTAATTTGTGCATGGAGCCGGAAGACATAGGGCTCTATATGAGTACTTTGAGCTAGTGTTCCCTAGTGAGAGGGACAATTTGGGTGTACTGATCAGGGAGAAGTATTGTGACATAATTAAAGAAATTAGCATTGACAGATAGGAGGTTCTGAATGGTCTTGCAGGCTTAAAAGTAAGTATATCATCAAGGCGAGGTGAAATATTTCACAGGCTATTGAGTGAGGCAAAGATAATAATGTTCAACTTCTCTATGGCCACAGGAAAGGTGCCAAGGGACTCAAAGAGAGTCAATGTGGTACCATTATAGGGAAGATGATGGTCTAGTGGTATTAATCGCTAGCAATTGATCCAGAACTCAGCTAACGTTTTGGGGACCTGGGTTCGAATCCCACCATACCAGATGGTGGAATTTGAATTCAATGAAATTAAGAATCTGCTGATGACCATGGAATCATTGTCAAATGTTGGAAAACCCATCTGGTTCACTAATGTCCTTCAGGGAAGGAAATCTGCCATCCTCACCTGGTGTGGCCTACATGTGACTCCAGACCCACAGCAATGTGGTTGACTCTCATATGCCCCCTGGAAATAGCTTCACAAGCCATTCAGTTGTACCAATCACTACAAAAGTCTCAAAGAAATGAAACCAGATGGATCACCTGGCATCGACCAAGGCATGGGAAAAGACAAATGCAGAAACAGCCCTGTCAACCCTGTCAAGTCACCCTTACTAACATCTGGGGGCTAGTGCCAAAATTGGGACAGCAGCCTCACAGACTTATCAGGAATAGCCTGACATAGTCATAATCACAGAATGATCCCTTACAAAAAATGTCCCAGACAATACCATCACCAGCCCTGAAGATGTCCTGTCTCACCAGCAGGACAGACCAATCAGAGGTGGCAACACAGTGATATACAGTCAAGAGAGAGTTGCTCTGGGAGTCCTCAACATTGACTCCAGACCGCATGAAGTCTCATGGCTTCAAGTTAAACATGGGCAAGGAAACCTCCTACTGATTACCATGTACTGTCCTTCCTCAGCTGATGAATCAGTACTCCTCTATGTTGAACAACACTTAGAGGAAGCACTGAGGATGGCAAGGGCACAAAATGTACTCTGGGTGGAGGCTTTGATGTGCTGGGCCACCAAGAGTGGCTCAGCAGCAGTACTACAGATCAAGCTGGTCGGGTCCTCTAGGGTCTGCGGCAGGTGGTGAGGGAACCAACGACAGAGAAAAACACACCTGACCTCATCCTTAGCAATCTGCCAGTTACAGACGAATCTATCCATGTCAGTATCAGTAAGTGCGACCATCACACAGTCTTTGTGAAGATGAAGTCCTGCCTTCACGTTGAGAATAACCTCCATCATGTAGTGTGGCACTATCACCGTGTTAAATGGGACAGACTTCAAACAGATCAAGCAACTCAAGACTGGACATCCATGATGCGTTGTAGGCCATTAACAGCAGCAAAATTGTACTGCAGTACAATCTGTAACCTCATGGCCTGGCATATCCCCCACTCAACCATTACCATTAAGTGAAGGGGTCACCCTGGTGAAGCCAACAAACATGACAACTTGCATGACAAACAGCATAAGCAGCAAGTGATAGACAGAGCTAAGTGATCCCACAACCAACGGATCAGATCTAAGCTCTGCAGTCCTGCCACATCCAGTCAAGAATGGTGGTGGACAAATATACAATTCACTGAAGGAGGAGGCTCCACAAAAATCCCCATCATCAATGATGGAAGAGCCCAGCACATCAAAGCAAAAGATAAGGCTGAAGCTTTCGCAGCAAACTTCAAAGTGCTGTGTGGATAATCTATCTCGGCCTTCTCCGGTGGTCCCCAGCATTACAGATACCAGTCTTCAGCCAATTCGATTCACTCCATGTGATATCAAGAAAGGTCTGGAGGCACTGGATACTGCAAAGGCCACGTGCCCTGACAACATTCCAACAATAGTACTGAAGACTTGTGCTCCAGAACTTGCTGCTCCCCTAGCCAGGCTGTTCCAGTACAGTTATAACACTGGTATCTACCCAACAATGTGGAAAATTGCCCAAGTATGTCCCGTACATAAAAAGCAGGACAAATCCAACCCAGCCAAGTACCGCCCCATCAGTCTACTTTCGATTGTCAGTAAAGAGATGGGAAGTGTCATCAATAGGGCTATCAAGCAGCACCTGCTCTGCAATACCCAGTTTGGGTTCTGCCAGGGCCACTCAGCTCCTGACCTCATTACAGTCTTGGTGCACACATGGAGAAAATAGCTGAATTCCAGAGGTGTGATGAGAATGATAGATCTAGACGTGAAGGCTATGTTTGACTGAGTATGGCATCAAGGAGCCCTATCAAAATTGGAATAAATGGGTATCATGGGGCAAATTCTTTGGTTGTTGGAGTCATATCTGACACATAGAAAGATGGACGTGGTTGTTGGATGTCACTTATCTCAACTCCAGGACATCTTTGCAGGAGTTCCTCAGGGTAGTGACCTAAGCACACCTTCTTCAGCTGCTTCATCAATGACCTTCCTTCTATCATAAAGTCAGAAGTGGGCATGTTCGCTGATGATTGTACCATGTCCAGCAACATTAGCGACTCCTCAAATATGATGCAGTCCGTGTTCGAACACAACAAAATCTGGACGATATCCAGGCTTGGGCTGACAAGTGGCAAGTAACATTCACGCCACAGAAATATCAGGCTGCGACCATCACCTATAAGAGACAATCTAACCACCGTCCCTTGCAATTCAACAGTGTTACCATCACTGAATCCACCACTATCAACATCCTGGAGGTTATCATCAACCAAAAACTCACTGGACTCACCACATAAACACAATGGATACAAGTGCAGGTCAGAGGCTAGGAATACTGTAGCGAATAATTCACTTGCTGACTCCTTGAAGCCTGTCCATCATCCACAAGGCACAAGTCAGGAGTGTGATGGAATACTCCCCATTTACCTGGATGAGTGCAGCCCCAACAACACTCAAGAAGCTTGACACCATCCAGGACAAAGCAGTACGCTGAATTGGTACTGCATCCACCACCATCCACTCCCTCCACCGCTGACACTCAGTAGCAGCAGTATGTACTGTCTACAAGATGAACTGCAGAAATTCACCAAAGATCCTCAGACAGCACCTTCTAAACCCACAACCATTTCTATTTAGAAGGACACAGGCAGCAGATACATGGTAACACCACAACCTTCATATTCTCCTGCAAGCTACTTACCATCCTGACTTGGAAATATAAGCCATTCCTTCCCTGTCACTGGGTCAAAATCCTGGAATTCCCTCCCTAATGGCATTGTGGGTCAACCCATAGCAGGTGGACTGCAGCAGTTCAAGAAGCAGCTCACTACCACCTGAAGGGCAACTAAAAGGGCAATAAATGCTGGCCAGCCAGAGATGCTCACATCCCACAAATGAATATAAAAAATAAATTCAAGAAGGGAGGAAAGCATAAACCGGGAAACTACAGTCAGTGTAATCTCAGGTGTGGGGAAACTATTGGAAGCAATTCTGAGGGAAAGAATTAATCAGCACTTGGAACAGCTGGGATTAATGAAATCCGGTCAGCATGGTTTTCTGAAGGGGAGGGTTTGTCTGACTAACCTGATTGAATTTCTCATGGAGGTGACTAAGTGTATAGATTGGCACATTGCATTTGACATAGTCTACTTGGATTTCAGCAAGGTTCATGAAAATGTCCCACATGGGATACAAGGAAATTTAGCTAATTGGATGCAGAATTGGCTGAGTGGCAGGAAGCAAAGGGTGATGGTCGAGGGCATTTTGTGACTGGAAAGCTGTGTCAAGTGGGGTTTCACAGGGGTCAGTGTTGGGCCCTAGCAGTTTGGTATATATAAATGATTTAGGAGAGTTCATCAGTAATTTGACCACTGATATAAAAAATGGTGGGGTTGTTAATAATGAAAAGGATAGAGTTAGACAGGCTGGTCTGATGGGCTTATCAATGGCAAAAGGAATTCAATTGAATAAATCTTCTGCACCAGTCTAGTGGAACAGCAGCTTGAAGAGCTTCTCCTCATTTTTCAACTTAAATCTTTTGGACTGAACATTAAGTTCAATATCCTCTGTCCCGTTTTTGTGCATGGTTGAGTGTGGGAGGAGGGGTGTTATGTAGCAGTCAGGATTGTACAACACACAAGCCTCACTCCCCTTTAAAGTCCATATGTACCTGGATTTTACAGAGACTGCATGGTGCAACACATAGGAGAGGACAGAGGCAACATTGCTCTAGTCCCATCTTATTTCATTGGCTTCTTAGTACCAATGCTTTCTAAACGATTTTTTTTCCCAACTGACCTTATTTTCATGCCTTAGCTTTCATGTGACACTGGGTAAAAATTCACACAACAGGAATCAGGCCTCTTTAGTAGTCAACTAGGCTATGCCTTCTAGTAGAAAAAAAGAGGGCATTTTAAAGGCACTTGCAACTCTCAGGGAACATTCTTAGCCTCATGGCTTCAATTACTACTTTGGAACCCACAACTGATGGCTTGTGAAGTCCTGGGTTAGTACCTTCTTTTGGCTTTCATTGTCATCCCTTGTTATCCTTTAAACGCTCCCACCACTGAATCATAGACCTTCTCTTCACATGTTTTCCTACCTTTGTACATGCTCTAAGCCTGCTACGTGTGTAACAGTTCTGACAAAAGATTATTGACAAGAAACACTGGGGTGAATTCTCAATCTCCAGAGTTAGAGGACCTGACGCAGTGGAGGACACAAAACCAGATCCCTAAATAATGTGAGATAACAAGGTGTAGAGCTGGATGAACATAGCAGGCCAAGCAGCACCAGAGGAGCAGGAAAGCTGACGCTTCGGGCCTAGACCCTTCTTCAGAAATGATTTCTGAAAGGATTTGTGAAGAAGGGTCTAGGCCCGAAACGTTAGCTTTCCTGCTCCTCTGGTGCTGCTTGGCCTGCTGTGTTCATCCAGCTCTACACCTTGTTATCTCGGATTCTCCAGCATCTGTAGTTTCTACTATTTCTCCCTAAATAATGTATTTGCTTTCTGATATGGTCCAGCAGATTCTCGGCCTGGATGTTGGCAAGCTGCACGAACACGGTAGTATAGCACTTTATCCACTTGATTCCAGGCATCGGGCTGAGGAAGGGTTGTGACCACATCTCTCTGAAGGAATGGGAAGCTGAGCAGGGAGGCCAGTCCTCTTAACTTGGTGCATTATAGGGAAGGGCACAGAGAATGCAGTGAGCACACTGTGGTCAGAGTCAGACAGCATTCTTGCTTAGAGGAAACTCTGTAACCACTGAAGTATTTAGGATGTAGGTGGCTCTTGAAGGGGGATAGCAAAGGAATCAGACATCCATTTAATTATTTATGGAGACAAGGGAGACCATACTCAAACATGGGGCTAAGTTATTTAGAGTTTGCTTTTAAAATCTGTTCAGAGATTTGAGTATAGGAGTTGGGACATCATATTGAGGTTGTACAGGATGTTGGTGAGGCCTCTTGTGGAGTACTGTGTCTAATTCTGGTCGTACTGTTATGGGAAGGATAGTATTAAGCTGGAGAGGGTTTAGAAAAAAATTACCAGGATGTTGCCGGGAATGAAGGACTTCAGTTATAAAGGAGAGGCTGGATATGTGGGACTTTTTCACTGGAGCATAGGAGGTCGAGGTTTATAAACCTTATGAAGGTTTATAA
This sequence comes from Rhincodon typus, assembly GCF_021869965.1. NCBI lineage: Eukaryota > Metazoa > Chordata > Chondrichthyes > Orectolobiformes > Rhincodontidae > Rhincodon > Rhincodon typus. Next base: position 139,121,678 of record NC_063332.1, on the reverse strand, counting down.
AATCATGAGGTGCATAGATAACTGAATGGCAGGTTTCTAGGGTGAGGAATTTCAAGACTAGGGACAATACTTTTAAGGTGAGAGGAAAAGGATTTAGAAAAGACTTGAGGGGCAATTCTTTTACTCACAGAGTGGTTTGTGTGTGAAATGAAGTTCCAGAGGAAGTGGTGGATGCATGTACAATTACAACATTTAAAAGACATTTGGATAAGTTCATTAATAGGAAATGTTTGGAGGGATATGGACCAAGCACAAGCAAGTGGGGCTCGTTTAGTTTGGGATTATGGTCGGCATAGACCGAAAGGTCTGTTACTGTGCTGTAAGACTCTATGACTTTATGTGTGAGGTGTTGCACTTGGACAGGACAAGCAAGGCAAGACCATAAGATCATAAGAAATATGAATAGAATAGGCAGATTGGCCCTTCAAGCCTGCTGTTTTACAATAACCCTCAATTTCCCCACTAATCAAGAATCAATCTCTCAGCCTTTAATATACAAGAACTTTGTCCCCACAGCTCTCTATGACAAAGAGTTCCAAAGACTCTTGACTATCTGACAGAGAAATTCCTCCTCATCTCAGTCTTAAGTTGGTTATTTTGACACTATGCGCTCTGGTCCTAGATTCTCCCATGAGGGGAAGCATCCTTTCAGTATTTACCCTGTCAAGCCGTTATGAATAATGTCTGGCTCAAATGAGACCAACTCTCATTCTTCAAAATGCCAGTCAGTAGATTCCCAACCTGTTCAGCCTTTGCTCATTAGATAGGCTCTCCGTACCAAGGATCATTCTGTTGAACCCTTTCTGAACTGCCTCCAATGAAATAACAAGGTGTAGAGCTGGATGAACACAGCAGGCCAAGCAGCATCAGAGGAGCAGGTAAGCTGACGTTTCGGGAAGAGACCCTTCTGTCTTTCCTTCAATAAAGGGACCAAAACTGCTCACAGGACTCCAGACGTAATCTCATCAGCACCTTATACAATTGCAACAAGACTTCTGTACTCCAATCCCCTGGAAAGAAGGGCAAACATTCCATTAGCCTTTCTGAGTACCTGCTGTATCTGTGTGCTAGCTTTGTGTTTCATGTACAAGTACCCCCAAAGTCCCTTTGTGTTGCAGCTTTCTAAAGTTTTTCTCCACTTTCTATGCAAATTTGGCCACAGTGCATTCACTTCCTTCCTCCAAGTCACTAATATATGGTATAATAGTTGTAATCCCAGCACTGATCCCTGTGGAACTTCACTGGTCAGGGTTGCCAACCTGAAACAGAACCCATTATCCCCACTTGTTGTTTTCTGCCTACTAACTCATTCTCTACCCATGACAGTAGACTACCTTCAACACCATAGACTCAGAGTTATAGAATCATACAGCATGGAAACAGACTCTTTGGTCCAACCAGTCTATGGCATGTTCCCAAACTAACTAGTCCCACCTGTCTGCGTTTGGCCCATATCCCTTCGGACCTTTCCTATTCATGAACTTATCCAAGTGTTGAGGTTGTTGACTTGCTCGCTGAGCTGGCTTGTTTTCGTTCAGAAGTTTCATCACCATGCTAGGTAACATCATCAGTGAGGCCTCCGATGAAACAATGTTGTTCTACTCCGCTTGAAATTTAAACTGTTATGGGGAGTTGTGTCATTTCTGGTTTTGTTCTGTATGGGTTCGTAGATAGGGTCCAATTCTATATGTATGTTGATTGCATTATGGGTTGAGAACCATGCCTCTAGGAATTCCCGTGCGTGTCCATGTTTGGCTTGGGCTACTATGGTTACTTTGTTCCAGTTAAACTGATGGCCTTCATCGTACTAATATTACGGAAAGTTTATTGTGTCATTTTGCTGCTAGCTGATGTTCTTGTATTCTGATGGCTAGTTTCTTCCTGTCTGACCGATGTAATGCTTGTGGCAGTCATTGCATGGTATTTTGTGTGTACTCTCCTGGATACCGATCTATGAGGTCAAAATATTCTTGAACTAAATACACCAGCTCTTGAAAGGTTTTAGTATCTGGTGCTTCAGGAAACATTAGGCTCCCAATAACCAGAAAAAAAACTGCACGTCCACAAGCCGTCAGGAGAATTACTTGTTTCTTTGCATCTGCCCCAATGTCATTTGCCTGGAAAAAATAACACATTCTTTCCACATACTGCGCTCAGTCTTCGACGGCAGGATTGAATGAATCAAGCTTCTTAATAGTATGATGCCAGAAATGCTTACCCCAATTCAAAGACACCTGTGTGAGCAAATTTCTTCAGGACCTCATTTTCTTTCTCTTGTCACTACTGAAATAACTCCAGGTATTCCGTCACCAAGTCATTCTTTACTCACGTGTAAAATACTTGACACTGGTCCAGCTTCCTCACAGCCAGCTTTCAGAGTGAAAGCTGGACCTTTGAGACTCCTGTCTCTATCTGTCAGCCTGGGCTCCCTGATTGGACAAGGTTAATAGCCCAGTTAGGGAACTCATATTCTATGAGGTCCAACTGGGTGATCTGATTACAATCACTACAGTTTCCTTCATAATTAATTCCAATACCTTTCCAACGATAGATATTAGACTAATCGGCCTATAGTTACCTGCTTTTTGCCTCCCTCCCTTTTTGAATGTCACATTAGCAGTTTTCCAATCCTCTGGACCTTCTCCAGAATCCAACTATTTTCGAAGAATTGCTACGCAACATAGCTGCTATCTCTGTAGCGACCTCTTCTAGCATCATAGGATGCAAGTCATCAGGGCTAGAAAACCTATCTGTCTTTAGGCCTATTATTTTATCCAATACTATTTCTCTAGTGATGATGATACTTAATTCCTCCTCCATATTCTTTAATTAATGGGATGTTCAAATTACCTTTCACAGTAAAAACTGATGCAAAATGTCTGTTTAACTCCTCTGCCATTTCCTTGTTTCCCGAACCGTCTCCCCTAATGCATTCTATGAATTCGTTGTCATATTTATTCTTTCCAATTTAATTAACCCAATCAACATGAAGATTAAATTCACACATGATTATTATTGTATTCCTTTTATATGTTCCTATTCTTTATTGGTTTGTTGCCTTTCCCACAGAATGGCTACTGTTTCGGGATCTGTACAGTACTCCTATTAAAATCTTCTTTCCTTTGAAGATTCTTACCTCTGACCAAATGGACTCTACATCATCTGAGGAAGGGTCACTGGACCCAAAATGTTAACTCTATTTTTTTCTTCACAGATGCTGCCAGACCTGCTGAGCTTTTCTGTTTTTGTTTCTGATTTACAGCTCCGCAGTTCTTTCGATTTTTATTCTACATCATCTGAGCCTAGATCATCTCTCACAACTGTCCTTATTCTATAATAACAAAGGTGGAGCTGGAGGAACACAGCAGGCCAGGCAGCAAGAGAGAACAGGAAAGCTAACGTGTCAGGTCGGGACTCTTCTTCATTTTTGAAGGGTCCCGACCCAAAACGTCAGCTTTCCTCTTTCTCTGATGCTGCCTGGCCTGCTGTGTTCCTCCAGCTCCACACTCTTTTAAATCTCTGATTCCAGCATCTGCAGTTCTTGCTAACTCTGTCCTCATTCTATCCCTTATTAACAGTGCTACCACCATCTTGTCCAACGCTCCTGACTCTCCAAACGAATGAAGTTCCCAATTTTGATCTACTTGTAACTATATTTCCATAACGGCTAATGATATCATATTCATTTACCTTGATTTGTGCCATCAGTTCAGTGATCTTATTCTGAATGCTTTGTGCATTAAGGTACAAAGCCTTTAAGTTTGTTCCATTTATAGAATCATAGAATCCCTACAGGCCCATTTGGCCCATTGAGTCTGCACCAATCCTCCAAAGAGCATCCCAACCAGGCCCATCTTATACCTGTAACCCCACATTTACCATGTCAAGTCCACCTAATCTGAACATCCCTGGACACTACAGGCAATTTAACATGGTCAATCCACCTAATCTGCACACATTTGGACTGTAAGGGGAAACCGGAGTACCGGAGGAAACCCACGCAGACACGGGGAGAATGTGCAAACTCCACACAATTGCCCAGGGCTGGAATTGAACTGAGTGGTTCATAGAATCCCTACAGTGTGGAAACAGGCCCTTCAGCCCAACAAGTTCACACCGACCCTTGGAGCATCTCACCCAGAACCTTCTCCAAATAACCCACCTAAGCTACACATCCCTGAACACTACGGGCAATTTAGCATGGTCAATCCACCTAACCTGCACAACTTTGGACTGTGGGAGGAAACCGGAGTACCGGAGGAAACCCACGCAGACACGGGGAGAATGTGCAAAGTCCACACAGACAGTCGCCCGAGGGTGGAATCGAACCCAGGTCCCTGACGCTGTGAGGCAGCAGTGCTAAACACTGTGCCATCATGCCACTAAAAAGGTTTTCCCCCCAGTGCAGGGGAGTCCGAAACTAGAAGGCAGAGGTTTAAGGTGAGAGGGGAAAGATTTAAAAGAGACCTCGGGGCAATTTTTTCATGCAGAGGGTGGTGCGTATATGGAATGGGCTGCCAGAGGAGGCTGGTACAGTTACAACATTTAAAAGACATCTGGATGGGCATACGAATAGGAAGGGTTTAGAGGCATATGGGCCAAATGCAGGCAAATGGCAGTAGATTTACTTCGGATATCTGGTCGGTATGAACGAGTTAGACTGGAGCGCCTTTTGCCATGCTATACATCTCTGTTGACTCTATGATCAACGTGCCAAATCAAATGAGTTACAAATCTTCGAGGTGGAAAATGCTGGTATTATCAAATATCCCTACAATATGACATTCACATATTCTGTCCAGTAACAATCAGCCCTATTACTAACCTGCAATCCTATCTTCTCCTTTACCTTTGAATTTATAATTTTTCATCCCCCCATTCTGGCCCCAGCATGATTTCGGAACAGCCCATCCCATTAGAACAGATCTCTCCTTCCCCACTACTGGTGCCTATACTATCCCTGCACAGTGGTTCCGTAATTAGCACTACTGCCTCACAGCACCAGTGACCCAGGTTCAATTCCACCCTCGGGCAGCTGTCTGTGTGGAGTTTGCACATTCTCCCTGTATCTGCATGGTTTTCCTTCGGGTGCTGTGATTTTCTCACACAAAGATGTGCAAGTTAGGTGGACTGGCATCCACGGATGTGGAGGCTATGTGGGTTAGTTATGGGAAATGTAGGATTATAAGGATAGGGTAGGTTGCCCTTCGGAGGGTCGGTGTGAACTCGATGGGCCAAATGGCCTGCTTCCACACTGTAGGGATGATATTTCTCTTTTCTCCTCCTCCTCCTCTTGAATGGCTCACTGTATCATGGGCTATGGTCAGTTAGCTCATCCTTCCTACAGCCCCTGCTCATCCACACAGGGAGAAAGACTTTCAAACCTGTTAGACAAGCTCAAGGACAATCTCCTGCAGCACTATCTACTGTATCCCTCTGTCTTGCTTGTATACTCTCCTGCTCCTGACCATGATCAAATTTGTGGTTATTAATCTGAGGACTGTGACTGCCTCCTGAAACACTACATTCAAGTAACTATCCTCCTTCACGATGTGCCAGTGTTCAAAGCCCAGACTCTAGCTCATCAACTCTGAGCCACAGTTCCTGTAGCAAGTGTTGATTGCTTGTGATGTGGTCGCTATGAACACAATGGGGTCCATTAGCTCCACATCATGCAGGTTCCACTCATTGCCTGGGCCTGCATCTCTATTATATTTACTTATTTCTTAATTTTTTTGCATAAAAATTCCTCCTGGTCTTTTAGTTTTTAATCTATAAATATTTCTCCTATTTATCTTCAATCTGAGAGTAACTTGTAATAGATAGTCAAATTAGCAGCAATTACCAACCAATGAACTTATGGTTTTTCTATGGTGTCATTCCCTTCTTTACGCTGGGCATCCAAACCTGGGCTTCAACTGTTAAAAAGACCTTATAAAGTATGAACCTAAAAAATTAAGTAAAAAGCACTTCCTCCCCTCTGCAATGAATTCCCAAGCTGTCCAAAATCCCCAAAATACACTCACTCAGCTGTGCCTCACTTCAGATGTGAACTCTGCTTCCTGACATGTGAACCACACAGATGGAGCTTTTAACACCTTTTTGTTTCTACTGAGGAGAGCTTCTGAATCTCCTGTTTTTTTTTCCAAAATGTGGAACAGTTCACCCTTTTATTTTTCTCTTTGTTCCCCCACTGCAAAGGGGGCTCGGCAGTATGCTCATTACAACACCTATTGGCTGTGTGTGAATGTGCAGTGACACAATAAAAAGATGCCATAGTGCTAAAATTTTATTCTATGCTTTCCACCACCCATGAAGCTAGTGAAACATTAACAAGCAAAACCTGATAAGGGCAATGCAGACCTTCTGTTAAATAGAGCGGAGATAATTTACACTGGTTAAGCATCAATAGTAATTAATACCTATTGAGACCCTATTCAGGCTTCAGGTGGTTGACTGATAACTGTCCCTCAGTCGGCTTTCTAATTAATCTTAACGAAAGAAAATATTTACCAGTTCTATTCCCACACTGCTCCAAAATCCCCAAAATATTTGAGGCTATGCCTCACTCTGGATGTGATCTCTCCATCGTGACTGTGCAAAGCTTATCGAAGGGAATACATGATAAACGGAAGGACCCTGGGAAGTACCAAGGGTCAGAGATTTTCTGAAGAAGGGTTCCAACCTGAAACATCAACTTTCCTGCTCCTCTGATGGTTCCTGGCCTGCTGTGTTCCTCTAGCTCCACACTGTGTTATCTCTGACTCCAGCATCAGCAGTTCTTACGATCTCAGAGCAACCTTGATGTGTATGTCCACCAGTTCCTTAAGAAAGGGGGACAGGTACATAAAGAAGGCATACGGAATACTTGCCTTGATTAGCCAAGGCAGAGTGTTTTAGGAGCAGGGAGATTATATGGACATGTATAAAACATTGGTTTGGTCATAGCTAGAGTATTGTATGTAGTTCTATAATCCACATTATAGAAGGGATGTGATTGCACTGCAGAGGGTGCAGAAGAGATGTATCAGGCGAGATGTATCAGGATGTTGCCCGAGCTGGAGAATTTGTTCTAAAGAGAGGTTGGATAGACTGGGTTTGTTTTCCTTGAAGCAAAGGAGACTGAGGGGGACATGACTGAGATGTATAAAGTTATGGAGGAGGCATAATTAATGATGATTCAATAAATAATTATATGACAGAAGGTACTTTTCCCCTTGTCTGGGGCATGGATTTAAGGTAAAAGTCTGGAGTTTCAGAAAGTATGTGAGGAAAATCTTTTTCACCAAGAGGGTAGTGAGAACTCACTGTCTGTAAGGGTGGCAGAGGCAAAAACCCTCGTAACATTTCAGAAGTACTATGCCAAGGCTATAGGTCAGGTGTTGGGAAATGGAATTAGAATAGTTAGGGTGGCTGTTTTTGATCAGCATGGACACGATGAGCTGAAGGGGCTTTTTCTGTGTTGTGTACCTTTATGACTGTATGGGTTGAAGCTCAGATAGTCAATTTGCATTCATGTTTGGGATCTTCCAAAACATGCTGTATTGACAGAGATGAACCAAGGAGTTCAAAGCTTCCTTTGTTTCGTTTATCTGGGTGCTCCTAACAGAAATTTTGCTTGGTGTAGACTACAGCTTGAGATAGCCAAATGAAATGATTCAGGCCTGTATTTAAGAAGAGAAAACACTAGCTTTACTCATGATTGTGCAAATGCAGGCTTGAGTTCATTTAGGAATTTGTGAAAGGGTTGTGGGGGAGTGGTGGTCGGGAGCAGCAAATGGAGAAGTTAAAAGATTTGCCTAGTTTGAAGCCTGAGGAAAAAGGTTTACACTGGTTCTCAAAGCCATGTCGAAGAAAGCGGTTAGCTGATTTAGCTTGGAAGGCTGTGATGGTCATTTGCGTATCTGCCAGCAGCGAAGATAATGGGCTGAACAGCCATAAGTCCTTTAAGGAAATACTGGAGGGTCACTTAGACAAAACAGAACAGAAAGATCCCTATAAATCTCATGCCCTGAAAAAAAAGCTAGAACTCTGAGGAAATCTTTAGTGAATTTCAGAGGGCTGTGGTGTACCTCTGGTTTGGTCCCAGAAGATGTGAAGAAGAAACGAACCTTCAAGATTCTTGTGGCATATATGCGGAGGGATTATAGAATTTAAATAAAACAGAACTGAGATGTTGTATAAGTACTTATAAACTACAATATTAAGTTAATTGTGCTTTCTTTCATATTATTTTCTTATGAAAACAAGTTATATATATGAACATTTAAGTCTTGTGGTGTAGTTTGGTCAATTAACACAGTGCTTCAAGTTCTACTTAGGTGCCCAATGGGATTGTAATACCTGCCTCAAAAGTGGAGGAAGACTGGCTATTAAATATTTCTGGATACAAGCAAGAAAGATAGGAAAGAAAGGAAAGGGGGAGAAGAGGCTGCATTGAGTAAGAACAGTGCAATTCCTGAGAGAAAGGAGGCCCTAGAGAGGTCAAAGACAGAATAAATTTGAACTCAGCCAAAAAAACAAAAACTGTGCAATTGCACTGCATGAGGTAGTCAATATGCCTCCAACTGGTGTTAAAGATGTAGAGGATCAAATTTTCAAGCAAATTACAAGGGGGTGCAAATTACAGAAAAATAATTATTCTGAACAATTTCAATTACCCATATATAAACTGGTATAGTAGCAGTCAAAACAGCAGAGATAACCAAACATTCTTAAAGTGTGTTCAGAAAAATCACTATATCAGTAGGTTTTCCAGTTCAACATGGAAAGAGGTATATTACTTGTTTTTGGGAATGAGGTGGGCCAAATGTTTCAATTATCAGCACTGGAACATTTAGGACACAGTGATTATTATATTATAAGGTTTGGTTTGGCTAGGAAAAAAACGTGAAACAATCTCATCATAGAATCCCGACAGTGTGGAAACAGGCCCTTCGGCCTAACAAGTCCACACTGACCCTCAGAGCATCCCGTCCAGAATCGTCCTCTGATTTACACGTCCCTGAACACCATGGGCAATTTAGCATGGCCAATCCACCTAGCCTGCGCATTTTGGGACTGTGGGAGGAAACCAGAGCACCTGGAGGAAACCCACGCAGACACGGGGAGAATGTGCAAACTCCACACAGACAGACACCCAAGGGTGGAATTGAACCCAGATCCCTGGCACTGTGAGGCAGTATTGCTAACTACTGAGCCACTGGGTCACCCTATAAAAATAAAGATTTACTGGGGGGTTGGAGGTTTGTTGGGGGTGGGGGGGTGGTGATGGAGACGAAACCAGCATAGAGACAACACTTGTGTACTTATCCAAAAATAAACAAAAGAACATAACAACTAGGAGAAGTAGGCTTGGAGACAGTAAGGACTGCGGATGTTGCAAGATAGTCAATAAATGTGGAGCTGGAAAAGCACAGCTAGTCAGAAAGTATCCAAGGAGCAGGAAAGTGGGCCAAAACCCTTCGTCAGGAGAAGTAGGCTTTTTAGCCCCTCAGGGCTGTTGCGTTATTCAACGCGTACATGGTTGATCTCATCTTGGTCTTAACTCTACTTTCCTGCCCGCTCTGCAGAACGCTTCAACACATTACGAATTAAAATCTTCTCCTTAAATTTACTCAAAGTCAAAGCATCTATCGCACTGTAGGGTAGTGAATTCCACTGATTCATGGTCCTATGCAAGAAGAAATTTCTAGTCATCTTTGTTTTAAACCTGCGAACCCTTATCCTACAACTAGATTGTGCCACAACAGGAAACATCCTCTCCGCGTCCAACCTGTCAACTTCCTTTTGCATTTTAGATAACTCAATTAGATCTCTACTCAATCTTCCAAATGCTAGAGAGTTTAAGCCTAAACTGCTCAATCTCTGTTCTCTGAACTCCAATGCAACCACATCCCTCCTCAATTCAGGGATCGAAAACTGCAGATAATGATCAGAACACAGTAGTGACAGTAGAGAAGGAAATCCTCAGATTATTATAGGCTTTCAAAGACTTTGAGATCTATATCCAAAATAAGTAGAGAGAGACCACAGTCTATATAGACCACAACAAACATCAACTCTAAGCTGCGGCACGTGCATAATGATTGGCGTGCTGATGTGGGTCACAGCAATCAGTTCTGATTCTGCAAGAGACAAAAAAATTGCAGATGCTGGAATCCAAGGTAGATGAACAGGTCCCTCCTATCGACCAACCAGGTTGTACCTACCACCAGTGTCCACCTATTACCATCATTCCACCTCCACCCCTTCCCTTCTCCCCACTTTATCTGCGGCTCCCCCTACCCCCACATCCAGTCCTGAAGGGTAAAACCTGAAACGTTGACTGCTCCTTTCCTCCAGATGCTGCCTGGCCTGCTGTGTTCTTCCAGCATCCTGTTTGTCTACTTTGGCTCTGCAAGTCACAGAAGAAAAAACATTAGGGGGAACAATGACCACAGATTGTTAGAATTAGTGACTGCAACAAAAAAATGTGAATTAAAGTCAGTGACTGTCTGGCAAAGTCCTGTATGAATGGAATGTCTCACATGTAGTACGATAGAATTCTTCATCAAAATGGAGAGTGATATAGTTGATTATGTGACTTGGGTCCTGAGTCTAAATAGAGAAAATAATGATGGTATGAGGTGCGAGTTGACAATGATAGATTGGGAAATGTTACTTGGACGACAATGGAATGTCAATGGGAAATATTCAAAGTGTGCTTGGGTGAATTGCAACAATTGTTCAATCCTGCCTGGTGCAAAAGTAAACCAGGAGGGGTGTCCAAACACGGCTTAAAAGAGAAAAGTTAGAGATGATATTGGATCCAAGGAAGAGGTGTACAAATTGGTCTGAAATAAAAAACCCGAGGAGTGGGAATTGTTTAAAACTCAGAACTCAAAAAACTCAGACAAAGGGATTAATTAAGAAAGGGGAAATAGAGTACAAGAGTATGCTTGCAGGGATTATAAAAACTGACTGTAAAACTACCTATAGGCATGCGAAGAGAAAAGAGATTGGTGAAGACAAATATGGCTCCTTAGAGTTAGAAGCAGGGGAATTTGTAATGGGGAACAAAGAAACTAGATACAAACTTTGGTTCTATGTTCATAAATGACATTGCAAAAATGTTGGAGATCACAGGATTTAGTGAGAGGGAGGAACTGAATGAAATCAGTATTAAGTACAGAAACGGTGTTGGCGAAAGTGATGGGATTGAAAGTTAATAAATCCCACAGGCCTGATAATCTACTGCCCAGAGTACTTAAGGAAGTGGCCCTAGAAATAGTGGATGCATTGGTGGTCACTTTCCAAGATTCTATAGGCTCTGGAAGAATTCATACAAATTGGTGGGTAGCTCACATGACCACTCTATTTAAAAAGAGAGGTAGAGAGAAAACTGAGAATTATAGACCAGTCAGCCTGGTGTCAGTAGTGGGTAAGTGTTATAGTTCAACATAAAATATTGAAGAGCAGCGAACTCAGAAAACAGTGGCAGGATCGGACAGAGTCAGCAAAGATTTATGAAAGATAGATAGATTACAGCCATAGAGTTTGCCACAGAAAGAGGTCATTCGGCCCATTGTGTCCACGCCTGGTTGCCAAGCACATATCTGCTCTAGCCCCATGCTCCAGCATTAGGCCCGAAGCCTTGCAATGCTAAAGCACTGCAAGGATCATTGAAACACTTCTTAAATGTGATTGTCTGCCTTTACCACCCTTTTGAGGCAGTGAAGTCCAATTACCCATCCATTCTGAATGAAAGAAAAAAATCTTCCTTAAAACCCCTCTAGGCTTTTTGTCCTCTACCTTAGATTGATGCCCCCTGGTTATTAAAATACGAGTCATGGGAAATATTTTTAGCTTCTTTAAATATTTGGCCATTTTGTTCTTTGGATGCACAAGGTGATTTATTGCTCAAGAATATTTCATGCAAGTGAATTAAAACTTTATGAACTTCAGTACCACGTGGTTTTCCATAAACAGCTTTAAACAGTTGTTAAGGTATGTCTGTAATGTTGGAATATTACTGTTAACCATACATTTTCTACTAGTAATCACAGTAGCATTTTGTTTTGAACTTTTATTACACAACTGTAGTTTGCTGCAGACAGATGTACATAGCGCAGAACGGTGGCTCAATGGTTAGCACTGCTGTCTCAGAGCACCAGGGACCCAGGCTCAATTCCACCCTTGGGTGACTGTCTGCGTGGAGTTTGCACATTCTCCCCGTGGTCTCTTTAGCAATTGTGGTCAATGGTCACCTTTGAGTAAAACTAAGAATGTCATGGTGGGTATAGCTTGGCCAATGCTGGATTAATTAGATGAGAAATATTTAAAAAGCTATGAGACTTTTTTTGTGATTAGATTCCACTAATCTTCATAATTATTTTACCTTAATGTTTCACATCTGTGTGGTTGGCAATAAGCTTTACATTCAGAAAGAGGACAAGCAATGTTCATTACATAGATTGACCTATTAAAGGAATATTTATGGCAAGTTCCATTAAGCCATGCATTCAAAGAAATATCTTACTTTATCAATGTAAAGTCATGCCATTCAGAATGAAAATGATCCAGCAATTTTCCACAGATTAATCAACAATGTAATTGAAGGATTATACAACTGTATTTTATATATATATGAATAGTTTGTGTTCAGCCAAACTTGGGAGGAACAGTTTCAACACTTGAATGCATGTTTGATCCATAACATGGAGTCAATTTGGTTACAAACCTGGCAAAAAATGAACTTGCATACCAAAAGTAACTCATACGGGCAATACTATCTGATAAAGCCAAGTAGCAGCTTACGAAGCAAAAATAAGGACACCTTGGATTTTTTGGTGCCCATGACAATGGCAGTTTGATTTTGAGTATATTGGCATGAGTGAATTCTATTGAAAGTTTATTCAGAATTTCAGCATTTATAGAATCACACAGTACAGAAGAGGCCTTTCAGCCCAATGATTCTGTACTGCCAAAAACAGCACTAAATCTGCACTAGTCCCACTTTCCAGCACCAGGTCTAGAACCTTGAACATTATGACATTTCAAATACACATCCAAGTACTTTTAAACAATGCGAGGTCACCTGCCTCAGCTATGCACCTAGGCGGTGCATTACAGATTACTACGTTCTGGGTGAAAACATTTTTCCTCAGATACTCTCTAAAATCTCCTGCTTTCTACCTTAAAACATGCCCCTCACTGCTGACCCTTCAATTAAGGGGAACAGCTGATTTCTATCCACTCTGTCCATGCTCCTCAATCTCGTAAACCTCTATCAGGTGTACTTCTCTCCTCCAAAGAAAACAACCCAAGCTTATCCAACCTCTCTTCATAGCAGGAATGCTTCACCCCAAGCAACATTCTGGTGAATCTGCTTGGCACTCTCTCCAGTGCAATGACATCCTTCCTACAGTGACCAGAGCTGCACACAGTCCTCCAGCAATGGCTAACCAAAGTTCTGTACAGCTCCAACATGATGTCCCACTTCTTATAATGCATGCAACAATTGATAAAAGCAAGAATCCCAGATGCCTTCTGAACTACCCTATTAATCTCTGTCTTGTGGACTTGTGGACAAGCACCCCAAAAGCCCCCTGTTCCTCTGAACTTCCTACTGTCTTGCCATTCATTGAGTAATCTCTTGTCTTGTTCCTTGTTCCAAAGTTATCAAATTTATCAGGATTAAATTCCATGTGCCACTCATCTTCCCATCTGACCAACCGTATATATCCTCCTATCACCTTACACCTTCCTCCTCACTGTCAACCATCTGGCCAATCTTTGTATCATCCACAAACTGACTTATCATTAACCACACTCTGTCATCTACATAATTTATGAATATCACAAACAATAAGGGAACCAGCACTGATCACTGTGGTAGGCTACTGCACACCAGGCTCCAGTCATGCAAACAGCCTTCTACCACTACCTTCTGTCTCCTATCACTAAACCAATTAAGTTACCCTGAATCCTTTTACTTATTTTATCTTTTACCTTCTTTATCAGTTCCCGTGTGGCCACCTCATCAAAGGCTTTGCTGGAATCCATATAAACTACATCAACTGCTCTATCCTCAGCCAAACCCTTGGTCACCATGTCAAAAAATTTCACCAGATTTGTTAGGAATGACCTCCCACTGTCAAAGCTGTCCTCCAGTCCTCTGGCATCTCCCCTCTGACCAGAACGATTAAAATTGATAGTGAAAGATTTAAAGCCATTCAACGTTTTATATGTAATGATTATATCTTCACTTCTAACTAACCTTTCAGCATGTGAGACACTTCCGTTGAGAACTGCCAGTGCATGAATGTAGAAGTAAACCTACCTTCCTTTTTAAGTACAAACCCAAGTGCAAAGCGGTTAGTTGGAACTCGCTCTTTAAACTTATGGGCACGCCATGCGCATACGTATACATTCCTAACTGGCAACTTTGAGAAAACATCTTAAAACAATCCATGACAACATTTTAGAACATTTAGTCGATACCAGTGATTTTTGGCACAATTCATAAATTAGAACATTTACAAAGTGCTATTTTCTGAATGTAGTATTTGCTTCTAAAATATTGCTTTTGAGACTTGCATCTAAAATCAATCTTGGGCTAAGAAATAACAAATTGATTTAAGGTCAGTGTTATATCTCGCTGGACTAAATCCCAACGCCATTTTGGGGACCAGTGTTTCTCTCTGGCTTGATCACAGTGACAGCGTAATTTAGTTTGCTGAGTGCTTCGAACGAAATCATAACTAGCTCCTGGGGGGGGGGAACCCAAAATATTTACCATATCACGATACACGCGAAGTCTTTTTCTTGGCTCTCTCAAGCTCGGCTGCACCTCTCTTCGAATTCTACTATAATTCACTAGATACCCACCTACAATCTCACACTGCTTCAACGACTCTCCCCGTAACCAGGAAACTATAAACAATTGATACAATCGGCCAATCACGGGCGCTGGGCGTAAAGCAGCGCAAGAGTGCCAAATCCCATCGACGCTGAAAGCGCCGCTTCCCAGAGTTCGCCGGTGGAGTCACTTTCCGGTCTTCGCTGTCAGCTCCAGTTTTCGATCTCGTACCTGATTTTTTTTTGCCGTTCCTGATATTCAGTTAGACTCTGACTCTCCGTTAATTCAAAATGCTTCAAAAGGCATCCAAGATCTCTGAAAACATCTTTGTGATCTGTAGGACCCTAGTCAGTTGTC
Organism: Rhincodon typus; assembly: GCF_021869965.1. Lineage (NCBI taxonomy): Eukaryota > Metazoa > Chordata > Chondrichthyes > Orectolobiformes > Rhincodontidae > Rhincodon > Rhincodon typus. The sequence continues at coordinate 139,106,479 of NC_063332.1, read as the reverse complement.
AATGTTTTAAAGCAACGCGATTGATTGTTCCCAATCGAAGCTTTTTTGATCTGTTTCATTTCAGATGAAGAGATTTTGTTGACATGGAATTAAAGTTTTCCTTACTTCCAACATATTGAACTCTGTTCGGTTGTTTTCTTGCGGAAAAACGTCATTCCACATAGTCTCCACTTCAGCAATTCAAGGAAAAGCAAAATACTGCGGATACTGTACATTTGAAATAAACACAAAGACGCACAGAATGTCTGGCAGTATCTGCGGAGAGTGAAACAGAATTAAAGTTTCATGCCCTTCAGAATGGGCAGGAAACAACGTTCCCCCGAACTGCACAACCGCTCAGATATTCCAAGCACGGCAATCGGTTGCGACACGGATCGCAGCATTGACTGCGCTGCATAGACGGTAGAAGTCGGAACAGAAGAAAAATGGTTCAAGGGAAGGCCGGTCCAGAAGTGGTGGTTTTAATGCCGTTGACCTAGTGGTAGGAGGAGCAAGTAGAACAGATTGTGAGGATGCCCTGAACAAAAGACAAATGGGATTGCAGATGGAGGTGAAGGAGGGATATAGATACAAAATAGGTGTACAGTAAATGAAGGCGTGAAAAAGATAAAATAGGTCCGCTCTGCAGAGAGCAAAGTGAAGAAGACACACATAAGATGGTGCGGGGCAAGGGGCAGGGGAGTAAGGAAAATGGAATTGTGAAATTCAATGCTGAGTCCTATAGGCTGTGAAGTGCCTAAGCAGAAAATAACATGTTGTTCCTCCAGCTTGCGTTGTGCTTCATTGGAACACTGTGGCAGTCCAAGGATGAAAATGTTAGCATGGGAGCATAGTGGTTTGTTGAAATGGCAAGCAATTGGAAGGGCAAAGTCATTGTTATGGACTGAGCAGAAGTGTTCCCCAAAGCAGTCACCCACTCAGGGTTTGGTCTCGCCAATGCAAAGGAAACTGCATAGTGAGTAGCGAATACAGTAGCCGAGATTGAAAGAACTATAAGGAAGACACTGCTTCACCTGGAACGTATGTTTGGGACCTCGGACAATGAAGAGGTGAATGGGTAAGTGGCACATCTTCTCCGATTGTCTGGCAAGTTGCCATGGGGGAGTGAGAAAGTGTTAGGAGTGATTGAGAGGGGACCAGGGTGTCATAGACGGAACCATCCTTGTGGAATGCTGACAGTGGAAGAGGGGCAGATAGTGGTATCCTACGGGAAGTAATGGAAATGGTGGCGAATGATCATTTGCATGTAGAGTCTGCTGGAGTGGAAACTGAGCACAAAGGGAATGCTATCGTTGTTCTGGGAGGGTGGGGAAGGGGTATGTGAGATGGTTGAGACATAGTTTGGGATCTGTAAACCACAGTGGGGGTACGCGGAAGTATGCAAATATTCGGCAGTGCGCTATTTTTTATATATTGATACATCATAGCCATTTTCCAAAGGAAGAAGCAGCGAGCCTTCAGGCTATCCTGATGCAGATGGATAGAATAGAATTTCCTTCATTGTCACATGTGCTCCAGTAGAGAGGTACAGGAATACAGTGAAAAGTTTTTAGAATGGTTGCTTTTAATGGCATCATCTTGGGTACAAGTACCTAGGTGCAAATCTTACGGAGTAACTACAAGTGTTGTTACAGAGTAAAAAAGAATATAGATTAGCACGTAGCAGTGAAAAAGTCCAGTATGATAATAAGTGACCATAAGTACTTAAGTTCCAGTCTATGCCTGCAGGCCCCAGAGCACGAGGCCATACTACTTCCATGTATCAGCCACCATCCAGGACTCACTCTGCCACTGTTCTGACAATCGCCCGTTCACTCCGCCTCGGGATTCGGCCCCTGCTCACTCTGCCACTGGACTCGGCTAGTTCATAGTAGCACTATGCAGTTAATCTTTTTGTTTCTCCTTTCGTTAGTAAAGGAATTCAACATGCTGCCATTAACTATATAGTTTATGACAATGAGATTCCTCCATGTTAATATAATTAACATTAATATTAAGCAATCTGTGGGAAAGCAGAAGTGAATGGCTAGTTCTGAACCTTTATTCAAAGTACACACGTTTTATTGAAAAGCTTAATAATTTTAAATATGTAATTATACTCATTAATTATAGTGACAGTTATGAGAAGTGTGATCAGGTTAGCAGGGATTGGAATCACAACATAGTTACTGATAAATTTTCAAAGAAGACAAGATTGTGTTCAGATGTCCCTTTCAAAATTGGACACTTGAATCAATTTGTGTTCCTACCTAAATCAGTGTTATGGGAGCAGTTGAAGCTCTACAGATTCTAAGGGACTCCTTTATCATGCATTCTTATTGCTGCACATCTACATTTTTTTCAAAACTTGATGTATTTCAATACGATTATGACTAAGATAAATGGACAATGACCTAGCTGGATGGATTTGTGAATAGAAACGGTTTAGAGGGATATGGGCCAAATGCTGGCAAACAGGACTAGTTTAGATTGGGATGTCTGATCACCTCAGACGAATTGGACCAAAGGTTTGTTTTTGTGTGGTATGACTCTATAAGTTTGTGAGACACAACCTTCCCCATGCCTCGCTGCCTATTGCTAATAAGTCCATATTTTTCAAATGTGAGTAAATCAAATCCCTAAGAAACTTCTCCAATAATTTCTTTACAACTGACGTAAGGCTCACCAGTCTATAATTTCCCAGATAATCCCTGTTGCCCTCTTCAATAAAGGAATAACATTGGCTATTTTCTAGTCCTCTGGGACCTCTCCTGTGACTTCGGAGGATACAAGGTTTTCGCACAAGGGCCCAGCATTTTCAACACCTGGCTCCTTCAGCATTCTGAGATAGATCACATCAGGTCCTGAGGTATGTCTATCTTAATGCTTTTTGAAACACTCAACAACTCCTTTTTTCTATTGACATGCCCTAAAATATCAACGTACCCTTCCTGAGACTCACCATCCACCATGTCCTTTTCCTTTGTGAATATTGATGCAAACTATTCCTTAAGGACCTCACCCACTTTGGTTCCATGCATAAATCCCCTCCTTTGTCCTTGATCAACCCTTTCCCTTGCTACCCTCTTGCTGTTATATATGTATAAAACACCTTGGGATTTTCCTTAATCCTGTTTGCCCAGACATATTTTGGCGTCTTTTAGCCCTCCTAATTCCTTGTTTGAGTTCTTTCCTGATATCTTTGTATTCTTTGAAGGCTCTGTCTTCAGTTTCTTACAACTTTGGTATGCCTCCTTTTTCTTTTTGACTAAGCTCTCAGTTTCTCTTGTCAGTTTAGTACTTTCACTCGAGGACTACTCTTATTCTTGTCCGTAAGTAACTTAAAACCTACAGAATTATGGGCATTGTTCCTGATATGGTCCCCCACTGAAACTTAGATCATCTGGCTGGGCTCATTCCCCAATACCAGGTGTAATATGGCCTCTTCCCGCGTAAACTATTTACATAACGTCTCAAAAAACCCATCTGGACACACCTAATAAACCTCCCCGCTCCATCCAAGCCACTGGCACTTGGGGAGCAGGGTGGTCCCAGTCAATACAGGGAAAATTAAAATTACCCACAACAACAACCCTATTGCTTTTACATTTTCCACGTATCTGTCCATAAATCTGTTCCTCTGTCATCCGCTGATTGTTGGAAGGCCTCCAGTACAATTCCATCAAGGTGATTGCACACTTCCTATTCCTGACCTCTACCCATGTGGCCAAACTGGACGAGCCCTCCAAGGTGTGCTCCCTTAGGTCAGCTGTGAAATTCTCCCTCCTCAGTAACACTACTCCCCTGCCACTTTTACATTCATCTCTATCATGTCTGAAAGATCTAAAGCCCGGAACATTAAGTTGCCGGATTTGTCCTTCTCTGTCTCTTTAATAACTACAATACCATAGTAATATGTATTAATCCAAACTCTAAGTTCATATGCCTTTACCTGTCATACTCCTCATATTGAAAGAAATACACCTCAGGCCCGCCAGCCCTACTGTGTTTAGTAAGATTTCTCCATCTGTTCTTCCTCTTTATCTTATGGGCCTTGGTCTCTGTCTCCTCGGTCGTTTTACTTGCTGACCTACTGTTCTGGTTCCTGCCCCCTTGCCACACTATTTTGAACCCTCCTGAGTGGCACTAGCAAACTTCCCTGCCAGGATATTGGTGCCCCTCCAGTTTAGGTGCAACCAATCCTTCTTGTACAGGTTCCATCTCTCCCAAAGACATCTCAATGATCCTCACACCTAAATCCCTCCCTCCTATACGAGCTCTTCAGCACATATTTAACTCTACCATCTTGTTATTCCTAGCCTACTGGCAAGTGGCACAGGAAATAATCCCGAAGTTAGGTTCTGCTTTTCAACTTCCTACCTAACTCCCTGAACTCTGTTTACAGGACCTCATCTCTCTTTCTGCCTATGTTGTTCGTACGAATATGGGCCACAACCTCTGGCTGCTTATCCTCTCCCTTCAAAATATCTTGTGCCTGCTCAGAGACATCATTGACTCTGGCACTAGAGAGGCAATGCACCATTCTGGATTCTTAGAATCTTAGATCTTAGAATCCCTACATTGTGGAAACAGGCCCTTCAGCCCAACAAGTCCATACCAACCCTCAGAGCATCTCACCCAGACCCATCGCCCTATAACCCACCTAATCTACACATCCTGAGCACTATGGGCAATTTAGCATGGCCAATCCACCTAGCCTGCACATCTTTGGACTGTGGGAAGAAACTGGAGCACCTGGAGGAAACCCACATAGACACGAGGAGAATGTGCAAACTCCACACAGATTTTTGCTTTTAGTTACGGAAACACCTGTCTGTGTCCCTGGCTAACGAGTCCCCCATCACAACTGCTTGCCTGCACTTTGACCCTTCCTACTGTACAACAGTTCCAGCCATAGTCCCACTGATCTGGCTGCTGCTCTTGCTTTCCCAAGAGAGGCCATAACCGCCAACAGTGTCTAAAACGGTATACCTGTTGGAGAGGGGATGGCCATAGGGGATTCCTGCACTGCCTGCACACGCTTTTTAGTCTTCCTGATTGTCACCCAATTCTCTGTCTATGACGCTCTTAGTAGTGGTGTGATCACTTGCTAAACATGCTACCCACAATATTCTCAGCCTCATGGATGCTCCATAGTGTGTCCATTTGCAGCTCCAGGTGCTCCATGTGGCAAATGAGGAGCTGCAGCTGATCACATTTCCTGCAAATATAGTCACCATGACCTCTGGAAGTATCCTTGATTTCCCACATATTGCAGGAGGAGCACTCCACAGGGCAGAGTTCTCCAGCTATTTTGAACCTGATGAACTAAATCAACCTTATCAACTGCAGACAATAATCCAGGAAATGATTACACAACCTTACCCACTAGTCACCAAACTTAGGTCTCTCACTCATGCTCTTTATTACTGGCAGATTACAACTACAAAAAGTTAGTATCTTATCTCTCACCAGACATGATTTACTCAGTTTGCAAACCTGGTTCCAGAGCAGCCAAACCTAGGTCACTTTTTCTTGAGTCATGATGTCACCTCCAGAGCTCTGCCCCTAGTTTCAAACCCCCGTTTGTTCTGACTGACTCCACTCCTTAGGCATTTATCCTGCTGCTACTGTTGCTGCCACTGCCACTACCACTGTTAACCCCCAGGTTTGCTCTCCTTCTCTCTGCCATTGCTGCTGTTGCTGACCTCCAAATATGGACTTCAAGTTTATGTAGATTTCTGGAAGGCATTTGATAAAGTCCCAAAGAGTAGACTTATCTAAGATTGAAACCCATGGAATTACTGACAGAACATAGTGATAATGGGTAGGGTCTCAAATTGGCAGGATGTGACCAGTAGTGTCCCAAAACGATCTGAGTTAGGGCCTCAATTTTTGACATTATTTATTAACGATTTGGATAATGACATATAAAGTCATATCTCCAAACTTGGAGATTAAACAGACTTAGGCAGCATTGTTGTGAGTGCAGATGATAGCATAATATATCAAAGGGATATTGCTAGAATAAGTGAATGAGCAAAAGTATGGTAGATGGAGTTCAGTGTAAGCAAGTGTGAGGTTATCCATTTTGGATTGAGATAGGATAGATCTGAGTAATTTCTAGATGGTATAAAGTTAAACATAGTGGATGTCCAAAGAAACTTGGTGTTCAGGTGCATTGATCTTTAAAATGCCATGAACAGGTGCAGAAAATAATCAAGAAAGCAAATGGAATATTGACTTTATGTCTAGAGGACTGGAGTATAAGGATACAGAAGTTATGCTGTGGTTATACAAAATCCTGGTTATCCCCATTTGAAGCACTGAGCAGATCTGGGCACCAGACCTTAAGAAGGATATCATGGTCTTGGAGGAAGTACAATGTAAGTTTGCAAGAATTATACCTGGACATCAGAGACTAAACTATGAGGAGAGACGAGACAAATTAGGCTTGTTTTCTGTAGAATTTAGAAGGTCAAGGGGTCATATGATTAAAGTCTTCAAGACTTGATTGAGTTTTTTGATGACGATACAAAGAATATCATTGAAGGCAGAACAGTAAATGTTGTCTATATGGACTTCAGCAAAGTGTTTGACAAGGTTCCGCATGGTACACTGGTTAGAAAGGTTAAATCACATAGGATGCACAGGAGGCCAGCCAATTGGATTGAAGGTAAGAGACAGAGGCTCGTGGTAGAACGTTGCTTTTCAGGCTGGAGGCATGTGACCAGCAGCATGCCACAAGGATTGGTGCTTTTTCTCATTTATATAAATGCCTTGGATGTGAAAATAGGATGCACGGTCAGTAAGTTTGCAAATATTACCAAAACAGGTGGTATAGTGGACAGTGAAAAAAATTATCTCCGAGTACAACGGGACCTTGATCAGATAGACCAATGGGCCGTGGAGTTTAATTTAGATAAATGTGATGTGTTGCATTTTGGTAAGGCGAACTAGGGCAGGACTCACACAGTTAATGGGGACAGCCCTGGGGACGTTACTGAACAAAGAGACCTGGGGATGCAGAAGCATAGTTCCTTCAAACTGGAGACATAGGTAGACAGGGTGGTGAAGGCGACGTTTGGCATGCTTGCCTTTATTGGTCAAAATATTGAATACAGGAGTTGGAATGTCATGTGATTTGATTTATTGTCACTTCTACCTAAGTACAGTGAAAAGAGAGGCAAAATTTGGAAGTAGTACACACAGATCATAATAAGCAGGGACATACAGGTCATAGGGTGAAAAAAACTTGGACAGAGTGAGGCATACAGGTTACACTACACAGAACGTACGCGAGGTCAGATCAACGTTGACAAGATCAGCAGTATTGAAAATTATGGAGTCCATTCATCAGTCTAATACTGGCAGGGAAGAAGCTGTTCTTGAACCTGCTTGCGTGTGTGTGTTCAAGCTTCTACATCTTCAGCCTGATGGAAGAGGTTATAGGAGAGCATTACTGGGCTGGAATGGGTCTTTGATGGCGTTGGCTGCCTTCCTGCTGCAATGAGAGATGTAAATGGAGTCGATGAATGGGAGGTTGGCTTCCGTGATGGTCTAGGCTGTGCACACAACCTTCTATAGGAAGGATGTTGTTAAACTTGAGAGGTGTAGAAACGATTTACAAGGATATTGCCAGTACTTAGAGGGTTTGAGTTGGAGCTAGAGGCTGAGTCAGCTTGGGCTTTTTTCCCTGGAGCATTGGAGGCTGAGGGGTGACCTTATTGAGGTTTATAAAGTCATGAGGGGCATGGATGAGGTCAATAGCCAAGGTCTTTTTCCTAGGGTGGAGGAGTCCAATTTTGAGGGCATAGGTAAGAGAGGAAAGATATAAAAGTACCTGAGGGGTAACCTTTTCACCCAGAGCATGAATGGAATGAGCAGCCAGAGGACACAGTGGAAGCAGGTAAAATTACAACATTTAAAAGGCATCTGGATTGGTAAAGTAGTCTTCTCAGTCCATAGCAAGGGAACTGTCAGGAGTCAGATAAGCAGAACCCTGAAGAGGTGAGATGGATGTGTAATTTCTATTCATTGAATCTTTTGAACATACAACAGTACAGTGCACGAGCCGGCCCTTTGGCCCACATTCTTGTGCCAAACAGGACGCCAAATGAAACAAATTCCTTCTGTCTGCCTTTGATCCATATCCCTTCATTCCTTGCATATTCTTGTGCTTATTTAAAAGTCCCTTAAATGCCCCTATCGTATCTGTCTCCACCGCCACACCTGGCAGTGCGTTCCAGAATCCTGCCACTCTGTGTAAAAAAACTTGCCCCTCACATATCCTTTGAATTTCCCCCCTCACCTTAAATGCAAGCCTGCTTAAATTAGATGTTTCAACTGTGTGAAAAAGATTCTGACCGTCAACCCTGTCTATGCATCTCATAATTTTATAGACATCTATGCCCTCAGCCTCCGTTGCTCAAGAGAAAACAATCTGAGCTTTTCTAGCCTCTCCTTATAGCTCATAGTCTCTAATCCAGGCAGCATCCTGGCAAACCTCATCTGCACCCTCTCCAAAGCCTCCACATCCTTCCTGTAATGTGGTGATGAGAATTGAACGCAATACTCGCCTTATCTAACCAAAGTCTTATAAAGCTGCAATATGACATCCTGACTCTTGTACTCAATTCCTTGACCAATAAAGGCAAGCATGCCATATGCCTTCTTTACTACCCTACCTTCTTGCGTGGCCACTTTCAGGGAGCTATGGACTTGAACCGCAAGATCCTTCTGTACATCAATGCTGTTCAGAGTTCTGCCATTTAGAAGAACAAAGATCAAAGAAAATTACAGCATAGGAACAGGCCTTTTGGCCCTCCAAGCCTGCACCGACATGCTGCCCATCACAACTAACACCCTGTCCCCTTCCAGGGACTGTATCCCTCTATTCCCATCCTATTCATGTATTTGTCAAGATGCCCTTTAAAAGTCACTATAGTATCTGCTTCCACTACCGCCTCCCCCACCCCCTCCCCACCCCCACCGGCAGCAACTTCCAGGCACCCACCACTCTCTGTGTAAAAAACTTGCCTCGTACATCACCTTTAAACCTTGACCCTTGCACCTTAAACCCATGGCCCCTGGTAAATGACTCTCCCACCCTGGGAAAAAGCTTCTTACTGTCCACTCTGTCCATGCTCTCCATAATCTTGTCAACCTCCATCAGGTTGCCCCTCAACCTCCATCGTTCCAGTCAGAACAACCCAAGTTTCTCCAACCTTACCTCATAGCTAATGCCCTCCATACTAGGCAACATCTAGGTAAATCTTTTCTGTACCCTTTCCAAAGCCACCACATCCTTCTGGTAGTGTGGCGACCAAAATTGAACACAATATTCCAAATGTGGCCTAACTAAGGTTCTATAAATCTGTGACATTACCTGCCAATTTTTAAACTCAGCGCCCCTGCCAATGAAGGCAAGCATGCCATATGCCTTGTTGACTATCTGCTCCACCTGTGTTGCCACTTTCAGTGACCGGTGTACCAGTATCCCCAGATCCCTCTGCCTATCAGTACTCTTAAGGGTCTTGCCATTTACAGTATATTTTCCAACTGCATTAGACCTTCCAAAATACATTATCTCACATTTTTCCGGATTAAACTCCATCTGCCGTCTCTCTGCCCAAGTCACCAACTGATCTATATCCTGCTGTATCCTTTGACGGTCCTCATCACTGTCCGCAATTCCACCAACTGTTGTGTCATTGGCAAACTTACTAATCAGACCAGTTACGTTCTCCTCCAAATCATTTATATATATTACAAACAGGAAAGGTCCCACACTGATCCCTGAGAAACGTCACTAGTCACAGCCATCTATTCAGAAACACACCCATCCATTGCTACCCTCTGCCTTTTATAACCGAGCCAGTTTTTTATCCATCTTGCAAGCTCACCTCTGACCCCGTGCGACTTTGGACATTAACTATGTACTTGTTCTTAACATTTGATCTCCCAAAGTGCAGCACCTTACACTTGCCTGGATTAAACTCCATCAGCCATTTCTCTACCCATATCTGCAACTAATCTATATCCCACTGTATCCTTGACAACCTTGTACACCATCGACAAATCCACCAATCTTTGTATCGTCTGCAAACATATTAAAGAAGCCATCTACATTTTAATCCAAGTTATTTATATATATAATAAACAGCAAAGGTCCCAGTACAGATCTCTGCGGAACACCACTATTCCCAGACCTTCAGCCTGAAAAAGAGCTTTCTACCACTGCCCTCTGCCTTCTATGGGTAAGCCAGTTCTGAATCCACGTGGCCAAGTCACTGTGGATCCCATGCAGCTTAATCTATCAGATGAACCTACAATGAGGGACCTTGTTGAAAGACTTACTAAAATCCATGTAGACACATCCACTGCGCTACCCTCATTAATCAATCACCTTTGCCATCTTCTCGAAAAATTCAATCAAGTTAGTCAGACATGACCAGCCCTGCACAAAGCCACGCTGGCTGTCCCTAATTAGGCCATGCTTTTCCAAATGCATGTAACTCCTATCCCTAAGAATTCTCTCCAATAGAATCCCAACCACTGATGTGAGACTCACCGGTCTACAGTTTCCTAGATTATCTGTATTTCACTTCTTGAGCAGAGGAACAACAGGATCTACTGACCAGTCCTCCACAACCTCTTCAGTTGCGAGAGGGGAAACAATGCTATTGGTCAAGACGCCAGCAATCTCTTCTCTTGCCTCTCTCAACGACCTGGGCTAGATACCACTGGGCCGATGCAAAGTAGTCATTTAGGATCTCATTCATATGCTCTGCCTCCAAGCACAAGTTCCTCCTTTATCCTTGAGTGGTCCTACCTTCACCCTAGTTAACCTCTTGTTCTTGATGTATCTATAGAATGCCTTGGGATTCTCTTTAACCCCACATGCCAAGGTTATTTCACGGCCCCTTCTTCCTCTACTAATTCCCTGCTCGATTACTTTCCTGCTTCCCTTATATTCCTCACGGGCTCTGTCTGATTTTAGCTTCCCAAACCTGACAGATATTTCTTTTTACATTGTGACTAAATTCACAACTTCCCTCGTTATCCAAGGGTCTCTTACCTTGCCATCCTTGTCCTTCCTCCTTACTGGAACATGCCAGTCTTGAACTCTCATCAGCAGGTCTTTAAACAATTCCCACATGTCAAATGTGGACTTGCCAGATAACAGCTTCTCCCAATTAAAACTTCCTAACCCCTGCCTAATACTGACCTAATTTGCCTTCATCTAATTTAGTACCTTGCCACAAGGTCCTGACTTATCCTTGTTCATAGCACCTTAAAACTTAAGGAGTTGTGATCACTGTTTCTAAAATGCTGTCCCACTGAAAGGTCAGTCACCTGGCCAGGCTTATTAGCCAAATACGAGGTCCAGCATAACACAACACAGCAGGCCAGGCAGCATCAGAGGAGCAGGGAAGTTGACGTTTTGGGTAGCGACCCTTCTTTAGAAATGGGGAGGGGGAAGAGAGCTCAGAAATAAATAGAGAGAGGAGGGGTGGAGCTGGGGAAGGTAGGTGGGATGGTGATAGGTGAATGCAGGTAGGGAGTGGCGGGGATTGGTTAGTGAGGTGGGAGGGGCAGATAGGTGGGAGAGAAGATGGACAGGATCCACAAGGTCCAGTATGGTCCCTTTTCTAACTGGACTATCCACATACTGTTTCAAGAAACCCTCTTAACAAATTCTGCCCTGTCTGAGCCTCTTTTGTAACAGATTGTGTTGGAAACAGGTTGAAACTTTGTTTGATGTGTGTTCTGTGATCTACCTAACTGTCAGATATATTTAGATAGTTATTTAAGATTTCTTTTTATGCGCAATAAAATTTGTTGTTGAAGAACATCTGTAGCCTCATGTGAATATGTGTCATGGACTAACAACCACATTAACTAACTAAACAAAAAAAAAGGTCTATCAAGCCAGGTTTCTGGGTTCTGATCAACCAGGTACTACCAGAAGCTAGAATCATACCATAGTCAATGCTCTGGTAGACTGACTTTCTTTTACCATCTTTCTAGACCTGAATAAGTACAGACCCAAGGTCTGTTGAAGGTGCATCAGCAGCCACCTCCGTAGGAAATCTGGGATTATAATGTACCAGTACATCTGAGGAGATGTCTTTTACCTTTATCTACTGAAACTCAATTATTTATTTATTATCCTAAAACAACAGCTGAATTTTTCACAAAAGATTTTCAACCATTCTGTAGCTAGATTCAGAATGGATTTCTCAAATGGAGTGACCATTCCAAAGAACCTCTGGACATCATGAACACACTTCAGAGATAACAAGGTGTAGAGCTGGATGAACACAGCAGGCCAAGCAGCATCAGAGGA
>NC_063332.1:139067844-139084148 GCF_021869965.1 Rhincodon typus | reverse complement strand
AAGCGTCCAGACCTGAAACGTCAGCTTTCCTGCTCCTCTGATGCTGCCTGGCCTGCTATGTTCATCCAGCTCTACACCTTGTTATCTCAATTATTTGGGGACATAGGTTCAAGGTGAAAGGGGGTAAGTTTAAAGGAAATATGAGAGGCAAGTTTTCTAAAAAGTGGGTGGTAAGTACCTTGGAATGCACTGCTGGAGGAGGTGGTGGCTGTGGATACAATAACATCATTGAAGATGCATCTGGGCAGAGACATGAATAGGCTGGGAATCGAGGGAAATGGACATATAGAAGCGAAAGGTTTTTAGTTTAGAAAGGCATTGTATGTCAGCACAGTCTTGGTGAGCCAAAGGGTCCATTCCTGTACTGTACCATTCTTTGATCTATTCTTTGTTCTTTATCAATTATTTTCATATTGATTTGTTCTGTGTAAAGCAGCAAACTTTGAAAATAATAACATTCAGGGAACCTGAAATTGCAATCTTATTTATATTAGACTTTGCCTTGAAATAGAGGTAGGTCTTGTTACAGATTTTCAATAGGTCACTTAAAATTGGACAAGACTAAAGAGTTAGAGTCAGTAGGTGTTCATAAGACATAGAAACACAGAAACATAGAAAGTAGGAGCTGAAGGAAGCCATTCGGCATTTCAACCCTGCTCTGCTATTCATCACGATCATGGCTGATCATGGTTTACTCAATAACCTAATCCTGCTTTCTCCCCATAACCTTTGATCCCATTCACCCCAAGTGCTATATCTAGCTGCCTCTCTTCCCGTGGTAATGAATTCCACAGGCTCACCACTCTTTGGGTGAAGAAATGTCTCCTCATCTCCGTCCTAAATGGTCTGCCCCGAATCCTCAGACTGTGACCCCTGGTTCTGGACACACCCACCATCAGGAACATCTTCCTTGCCTGTCTAGTCCTGTTAGAATTTTATAAATGTCGATGAGATTCTCCCTCATTCGTCTGAACTCCAGTGAAAACAATCCTAACCTAGCCAATCTTTCCTCATACATCAGTCCCACCATCCCCCAAATCAGCCTGGTAAACCTTCGCTGCACTCCCTTGAGAGTAACTGCATCCTTCCTCAGAAAAGGAGACCAAAAATGCACACAATATTTTAGGTTTGGCCTCACCAAAGCCTTGTATAACTGCAACAACACATACCTGCTCCTCTACTCAAAACCTCTCTCAATGAAGGCCAACATACCATTTGCCTTCTTTACAGTCTGCTGCACCTGCATGCTTACCTTCAGCAACTGGTGCACAAGGACACCCAAGTCCTTCTGCACATTCCCCTCTCCCAATCTACAGCCATTCAGGTAGTAATCTGCCTTCTAGTTTTTGCTTCCAAAGTGAATAAGTTCACATTTATCCAAATTATACTGCATCTGCAATTGATTTGCCCACTCACCTAACCTGTCCAGATCGTGCTGATGCTCCATGGAAGAAAAGTGCTGCTGCTATCTGTGCTTCTGAGAAAGCAACTTTAAGCCACTTGCTCTGTGTATTTGGGGCTAAGGAAGATATACCAGCAGCTATTTGATAGATCTGTGTATGGCAAAATCTGGGAGCCAGTCAATACAACCAAGTATTGGGGGCTAGATGTCAGGAAATGTCCTGGAAGTTGTGGGGCACCTGGATAAAGCTGTGAGCCATAAAGAGTGCAGAGAAACTGAGAATGAAATGAAAGAATCCGCAAGCAGTGTTTTCTTCAGTTCATGACAAAATGGGTTTTGAGGGATTGTTCAAAGCCAGATCTTCAAAATCAAAGAAATGCGGAGGATGGTGCATGTGTAGAACAAGGTGCCAGAGGAGATGGGTACAATTGCAATATTTAAACGGCATCTGGATGGGTACATGAATAGTAACAGTTTAGAAGGATATAGGCCAATTGCTGGCAAATGGGACTAGATCAGTTTAGGATATCTGGCCAGCATGGACGAGTTGGACCAAAGGATCTGTTTGCATGCTGTATAACTCTATGACTCTAAATGGAATCCCTTGTGAGATATTAATGAGATTTGGTGATCTACAGTGTTACAAACATCTGTGGGCTAAGTCTTGACCACATTTGTGATTTGATATTAAACATATTAAACATCAAACATGTGGATTCCATAGCTGCACACAGTGCTCTAGCTGTGGCTTGATCAATGTTTCAACATCCCTGCTCTTAAACTCTATGCCTTGGCTAATAAAAGCAAATATCCTATATGCTGTCTTAACCAATTTATCCATATGCCCTTATACCGTAAGGATTGGTGTAGTGGATCAAAGACGAGTGAATCACATCAAACAGTATATCCCTTTGTTTGTTTGCAACAACCAAGATACCAAACATTCCAAATCAGCCAAAGATTGCAGAATACATAATAGAATGTTCAACATTAGATAAGATCCTGTAATTGGACAACAGCTGCTGGATAATGTTATATGCACAAGGATCGCCATTTGGGCTCACTTGCTTCTATTTTACTTTTCACTATTACATGTATCAATGTCCAGGGAGTTGTCCTTTGTGGACAGAAAGAACACACACTGAGCCTATTTCAACAAAACAGGTGTTAAGCATTTGCAGGTTCATTTTTCAGCGCATTGCCTTGACTGATCAGAGTTAATCTGCCTGAATTACAATATTAATAAATCCTACATGGTGATGAATCAGAGTTACTGGCCAATCGATCAGCATCCTCCTATTATGAGGAAAAATATTGTTTTTTTTTCCGTTGAATTGGTATTTGTGCAAAATGTCCAAATGTGTGCAACTTGAAAAGCTTCAACAAACGTGTCAACAATATAAAAAAAAACTGGAACGCAATGGTAGTAGGAACTGCAAATGCTGGAGAATCCGAGACAACAAGGTGCAGGGCTGGATGAACACAGCAGGCGGCCTTTCTGCTCCTATGATGCTGCTTGGCCTGCTGTGTTCATCCAGCCCTGCACCTTGTTGTCTCTGGAACGCAATGGTGACAGCGTAAGGAACTGGAAAAGACAGTGATGGTATTATCGCTGGACTATTAATCCAAAGATCCAGACAATGTTCTGGGGACAAAATCAGAGTTGCTGGAAAAGCTCAGCATGACTGGCAGCATCCGTGAAGGAAGGGTTACCGAAACGTTAACTGTTTTTTTCCTTCACAGATGCTGTCAGACCTGCTGAGCTTTTCCAGCAACTTTGTTTTTATTCCTGATTTACAGCATCCGCAGTTCTTTCGGGTTTTATTTAGTAATGTTCTAGGGACTTGGTTTCAAATCCCGCCACAGCAGAACGTGGTATTTGAATTCAATTAAAAAACACTGGAATTAAGAGTGTAATGATGACCGTGAAACCGTTATCGATTGTGGGAAAAATCGATCTGGTTTACTGATGTCCTTTAGGGAAGGAAACAACCATCGTTACCTGGCCTGGCTACATGTGACCCACAGGAATGTCGTTGATGTTTAAATATTCTCTGGGCAAGTAGGAAAGGGCAATAAATGCTGACCTACCCAGTGATACCCTCATCCCTTAAATGAATAAAAAAAAGTATAAGGAACGGAATACACAGCAGTGACAGTATAAGAACCGATACACAACGGTGTCAGTTTAAGGAACCACAACACACAGCGGTGACGGTACAAGGAACTGGTACACATAGCAATGACAGAATAAGGAACTGGGACACACAGCAGTGGCAGTACACAGGGAGAGAACAGAGTAGCAATTGAATAGAGAACAGAATGACAGAGCTGTAACAGTGCAAAGGGCAGAAATGCAGTGCAGCAATAGTGTAAAGCGTGGGAACTCGGTGCGGAAATTGTATAAAGAGTAGGAACCCAGATCATTTAGGGTTTCTCACGGGGAACTTATGGCTTCCATGTTTCCCATTACTTCATCCCATCATTTCTTAAATATTTCTTCTGGGTGGCTCAGTGGTTAGCACTGCTGCCTCACAGCGCCAGGGACCCGGGTTCGATTCCACCCTTGGGTGACTGTCTGTGTGGAGTTTGCACATTCTCCCCGTGTCTGCGTGAGTTTCCTCCGGGTGCTCTGGTTTCCTCTCACAGTCCGAAGGTATGCAATTGGTGAATTGGCTATGCTAAACTTTGCCCATAGTGTTCAGGGATGTGTAGATTAGTGGGGTTGTAAGGGAATGGATCTGGGTGGGATGCTGTGAGGGACGGTGTGGACTTGGTGAGCCGAAGGGCCTGTTTCCACACTGTAGGGATTCTATGGTTCTATGATATACAGTGAATCGACTCCCACAAACTTCTGTTGAAAAGAATTCTACAGATTCACCAGCTTCTGAGTAAACAAGTGTGTAACCTGAGGCTGTGACCTCTTCTGTGTTCTGGATCCCCTGGCCAGGGGAAAAATCATTCTGCAGAACGTTCATCCAGCCCTGTCAGAAGTTGAATGAATTCCATCGGTCTCAATATAAACTTCAGGAGATTTTTAATTAATCTTTACTGAAGTTAGTAATTAGAATGGCATTGTTTACAGATGTATTTGAAATTTAAGCTTGCAGATATTTTGAGACTCTTTGAAGTCAGTCATCGAGTAGAATTGTGCCATTTCAAAGGATTCAGTAAAACAATTGACGTGATATGAGCGGGGTGGGGGTGCAACCCCTTCAACCCTTATAAAAGACATTCATATACATGTGACGACACTGCAAAATTACTAGATAGATAAGCTAGGTGGAGAGGTACAGAGGTAGATAGAAAGAATATATTGTATGTATAATGGGTACTTGTGGCACAGTGATCGTTCCCTACCTCCAGGCCAGAAGTCCTACTTGCCCTGAAGGTGTGTCTTAACGTGTCTGAACAGGTTCAATAAAATAAGCTACATTTGTATTATGACATTGCACAAATGCTTATTTGTTTTATTAACAGAATGCATCACCCCTTCACAAAACTTGGCAGAATACAACAATATCCGCCTTGTGGTCACTCTGAAATCTAACACACTGGTTTTGTTTCATTTATGTATCTCTCTGGGAGGTTGTTGGCAGTTTCTTTGCAATTCTTCTGCATCATTTTCATTTGCAAATGGCAACTCAATTGCACTTCATTGTGATGACTCATTTACGGTAAGAATATACCTTATTTGTTTCCATTTATGAAATAATACAATTGAAAGCATGGGACACTTGTGTATTGGTCTTTGTTAGAAAATAGAGACAACGCTTTAGAACTTGATGAGTTTAATTTAAAAATCTATCCCACTTTAAACGTGGTAAACAAATGCGGACTGAATGCATCATGCAAATTAGGAAATGTGCCGGTGTTTACATGTTTAAATGAAAGTAAATTGCTCATTAGTAAATCTGGAATCATTACTCTAGAAGCTTTTATCCACATAATATTTGTATAATAAAATGCAGACAGATTAAATGTTAATTTGAATTTATTAATTGATTATTTGCAATAATATAAATAACAGCATCGCTATTCATGCTCCTTATTTTCATATTTACTATGCAAATTCTATGTACCATTTCTAACACTTTGATCACTATAAACATTACGGTGATAGCGCAGTCTCGTTGTAGATTTCGCTCTAAATGTCTTCATGTATGTTTCATATACTGTACAAAATATATTGCGTATTTCGTTCGTTGAATTTAAATACAGATGTATTTCTTTAATTGTTGATATTATGAGCAGAATTGTTATCTCATCTATACGTGTTCTTTAACGCACTATTTGCTGTTTTTTCTTGCACTTCGCCCGTCATGGTTTTCATTTGTGATTTGTCACAAATGTCCTACCCCGCCGTGTCCTCCACTAAACTGTTAAGTCGGAGGAACTGATTGCGCTGATTGGCTCCTTGTGATTACCCTGCTGCCAGTGAAGAATAATCTCTCCTGCTGATTAACGGAGCTGTGTATCAATCCGAATCGGCCTGGAGGTTATTTGGATCGTCTACTTCACAAAGGCACAATCCGAGGAAAAGGAGTGCTTTCTAACGGCACGATGGTAAGTCAATGTACGCTTGACAACACTAAAAATGTGTCTGCGTGATTCGTTTTTCCAAATAGATTTTGAAATCTTGGTTTTTGTTATCGTATGTTATAGCATACGGGCAAAGTAGCGGAGGTATTCAAGTATCGTGGGTTACAAGGCTTTCTGTTTTGCCTTTATTTAGAATTTATTTCCTTCGAATAAAATTCACATATTTTATACTCCCCTGCCCCCATGCACCGAATGACGATAATGCCTGTGTATTGAGGAGCAGAAGAATGTTGTAATGTCGCGTTCATTAAAATACCCGAAGTGATGCCGCTTGGCGCGTGTTGGGGGGAAGGGGCGGGGGGGACTGGAACTAATAAACGCGAGGGCAGTTTGGATCTGTGGTTTCAACATATGACTTTTTATTAAACTGGTTTTTGCTTCTGACCCTGGACGGAAGGCGTATGTGCTTAGTTTCCCCAGTAACACCTAGTGCCTCTGCTGTACGAATGTCTTTGGATTTCTTAAATGTAATTTCCTCTTAAAACATACTTTTTACTTTAATAACAGTATGGTTTCGTAAATCACGCCTTGGAATTATTAATCCAACGGAATTATGGACCTTTGGTGTGGGAAGATATCAAGTAAGTGATGACATGTTTAAAAAAAAAATTGAAAAACTGACCGAGTTCCCATAGGTATTTTCTACACTAAATATTCACATTGAACCCCATCCTGTGAACACCATCGATATGGTTCAGAAATGTTTGGTTTCAGAAGATTGTTATTGTCAATTATTGATGAATGGGGTAATTGTTGCTAACTAATTCTAGGTGTTGGGAGATTGCAATCTCAAAGTGGTGTTTTGTATATCAAATTCTACACTATAAATCCTGTGTTTCCTAGTGTACTTTTAAATGTATTCACCAAGGAGAAGGATATGGAGCATATTGAGATTAGTGTGGGGCATGCTAATATGCTGGAGTATTTTGAGGTGGAGGAAAATAGTGGTGCTAGGTCTGTTGAAGAGTATTAAGGTGAATAAATCCCCGGGGCCTAATGAGATCGACCCCAGGTTGTTGAGAGAGGCAAGATGGGAGATTGCTGGGGCCTTAGCCAAGATCTTTGTATCCTCGCTAGTCACTGGAGAGGTCCTGGAGGACTCGTGAGTGGCTAACGTTGCTCCTCTGTTCCAGAAAGGAAATGGGGATAATCTAGGAAATTATGGACTAATGAGTTGTACGTCGGAGGTTAAGGTATTGGAGAGAATCCTTTAGGGATAGAATTTGCACGTATTTAGAAAAGCATGCCCTAATTAGGGACTGACTACATGGCTTTGTGCAGGGCAGGTTGTGTCTTGCTGTCTTGATTGTCATCTTCTCAAAATTTGAAGGTAATCAATAAGGTAGAATTCTATGGGCAAAAGCCTTACTAAACTCCATGTATACATCTGCATGGATTTTAATAAGACATTTTAACAAGGTCCCTCATGGTAGGCTCATCCAGAAGATTGGGATGTATGGTGACTTGGCCACATGGGTTCACTTGCTAATCGAAGGCAGAGGGTAATGGTGGAAGGGTGTTCTGCAAGGATCTGTACTGGGACCTCCTGCTGTTTTGTGATATATAAATCCCTTTGAAAACATGGATAGGTGGGTTAATCAGTTGGCAGACAATACAATGAGGTGGAATTGTGAATAGTGTAGAAGGTTGTCAAAGGATGCAGCAGGATATAGATCAGTTGCAGATATTGGTGGAGAACTGGTAGAGGTTAATCCAGGTAAGAGTGAGGTGCTGCACTTTAGGAGATCAAATGTTAAGGACAAGTGTACAGTTAATGGCAGAACCCTGAACAGCGTTGATGTACAGAGGAATCTTTGGGTTGGAGAAGTGGCTACACAAGCAGATAGGGCGGTAAACGCAGTATATGGTATGCTTGAGATAACAAGGTGTAGAGCTGGATGAACACCAGCAGGCCAAGCAGCATCATAAGAGCAGGAAGGCTGACGTTTCGGGCCTAGACCCTTCAGAAATGGGGGAGGGGACGGGAGTTCTGAAATAAATAGGGAGAGAGGAGGAGGCAGATAGAAGATGGATAGAGGAGAAGATAGGTGGAGAGGAGACAGACGGGTCAAAGAGGCAGGGATGGAGCCAGTAAAGGTGAGTGTAGGTGGGGAAGTAGGGAGGAGATAGGTCAAGGGGGTGGGATGAGGTTAGTAGGTGGGAAGAGGCGATAGATGGGAGGAAGAACAGGTTAGGGAGGCGGGGACGAGCTGGGCTAGTTTTGGGATGCGGTAGGGGGAGGGGAGATTTTGAAGCTTGTGAAATCCACATTGATACCATTGGGCTGCAGGGTTCCCAAGTGGAATATGAGTAGCTGTTCCTGCAACCTTCAGGTGGCATCATTGTAGCACTGCAGGAGGCCCAGGATGGACATGTTGTTCAAGGAGTGGGAGGGGGAGTTGAAATGGTTCGTGACTGAGAGGGGGAGTTGTTTATTGTGAACCGAGCGTAGGTGTTCTGCAAAGCGGTCCCCAAGCTTCCACTTGGTTTCCCCGATGTAAAGGAGGCCACAAAGGGAACAGCGGATGCAGTATACCACATTAGCTGATGTGCAGGTGAACATCTGCTTGATGTGGAAAGTCTTCTTGGGGTGAGGGAGGATTTGTAGGGGCAGGTGTAGCACTTCCTGCGGTTGCAGGGAAAAGTGCCGGGTGTGGTGGGGTTGGAGGGGAGTGTGGAGCGGACAAGGGAGTCACGGAGAGAGTGGTCCCTTTGGAAAGCAGATAAGGGTGGGGAGGGAAAAATGTCTTTGGTGGTGGGGTCGGATTGCAGATGGCGGAAGTGTCGGAGGATGATGCGTTGGATCCGGAGGTTGGTGGGGTGGTACGTGAGGATGAGGGGGATTCTTTTTTGGTTGTTATTGGAGGGGGAACGGGGTGTGAGGGATGAGTTGCGGGAGACACGGTTGAGGGCGTTCTCGACAACTGAGGGGGGGAGGTTGCGGTCCTTGAAAAACGAGGACATCTGAGATGTATGGGAGTAGAATGCCTCATCCTGGGAGCAGATGCAGTGGAGGCGAAGGAATTGGGAATAGTGGATGGCATTTTTGCAGGACGGTGGGTGGGAGGAGGTGTATACTAGGTAGCTGTGGGAGTCGGTGGGCTTGAAATGGATATCGGTTTCTAGGTGGTTGCCCGAGATGGAAACAGAGGTCCAAGAAGGTGAGAGAGGTGTTAGAGATGGTCCAGGTGAACTTAAGGTTGGGGTGGAAGGTGTTGGTGAAGTGGATGAACTGTTCGAGCTCCTCATAGGAGCACAAGGCGGCACCGTACAGTCATCAATGTAACAGAGGAGGAGGTGGGGTTTAGGGCCACTGTAGGTACGGAAGAGGGATTGTTCCACGTAACCTGCAAAGAGGCAGGCGTAGCTTGGGCCCATGCGGGTACCCATGGCTACCCCCTTTGTCTGTAGGAAGTGGGAGGAATTGAAAGAGAAGTTGTTGAGGGTGAGGACGAGTTGGGCTAAGCGGATGAGGGTGTCAGTGGAGGGGGACTGGTCGGGCCTGCGGGACAGGAAGAAGCGGAGGGCGTTTAGGCCATCTGTATGGGGAATGCAGGTGTCCATAGTAAAGATGAGGTGTTGGGGTCCAGGGAATTGGAAGTTCTGGAGGAGGTGGAGGGCGTGGGTGGTGTCACAGACGTAGGCAGGGAGTTCCTGGACTAAGGGCGAGAAAATGGAGTCGAGATAGGTGGAGATAAGTTCGGTGGGGCAAGAGCAGGCGGAGACAATGGGTCGACCAGGGCAGTCAGGTTTGTGGATTTTGGGAAGGAGATGGAAGCGGGCGGTGTGGGGTTGGGGAACGATGAGGTTGGAGGCTGTGGGTGGGAGGTCACCTGAGATGATGAGGTTGTGGATGGTTTGGGAGATAATGGTTTGGTGGCCGGGGTGCGGTCATGATCAAGGGGGTGGTAGGAGGAGGTGTCGGAGAGTTGGCGTCTGGCCTCGGCGATGTCGAGGTCAGTGCGCCATACTACTACTGTGCCTCCCTTATCTGCGGGTTTTATGGTGAGTTTGGGATTGGAGCGGAGGGCTGCACTTTCTGCGGGAAAGTGGTTGGAGTGGGTGAGGGGGTGGAGAGGTTGAGGCGATTGATGTCTCGACGGCAGTTGGAGATGAAGAGGTCGAGGGAGGATAGGAGGTCTTAGGGTGGTATCCAGGAGGAGGGGGTGTGTTGGAGGTGGGAGAAGGGGTCAGTAGAGGGAGGGTTAGGTTCACATTTGAAGAAGTGAGCGCGGAGGCGGCGGAAAAACTGCTCAATGTCCAAATGTGACCGGTATTCGTTGATGTGTGGGTGAAGGGGGACAAAGGTGAGCCCTTTACTGAGGACTGACCGTTCGTCCTCGGTAAGGGGGAGGTCTGGGGGTATGGTGAAGACTCGGCAGGGCTGAGTGTTGCTGTCTCCTCTGGAACTGCTGGCTGTGGAGGCTGTGGGTGGAGTGTTGGCGGTGGTGGGCGGAGTTGCGTCCACGTCAGTGATGGGCGGAGTGGCGTCAGCGGTGGGCGGCGGCAGCAGCAGCGGTGACGGTAGGTGCATCTTCAGTGTCTGTGGTGTTGGCCTCGGAAATGGAGGCGATGGCATCAGCAGCTATGGTATACTTGCCTTTTTATTGGTCAGGATACGAGTATAAGAGTCAGTATGTTATATTGCAGTGTTTATAAGACTTTTTAGTTCGGCTGCACTTAGGTTATTACATTCAATTTTGGTTGCCACAGTACAGGAAGATTGTGGAGGCTTTGGAGAGGATGTAGAAGAGAGGCTGAGAGGAGACTTGATAGAAGGCTATAAAATTGAGATGTATAGATAGGGTAGACGGTCAATCTTTCCAGAGTTGAAATGCTTAATACTCAAAGGCATGCATTTATGGTGATAGGGGGAAAGGGTCAAAGGAGATGTGAGGGACAAGTTTTCAGTGGTGGGTGCCTGGAATGTGCTGCCAGAGATGGTGGTGGTGGCAGATATGATAGGGGTGTTTAAGGGGCTTTTAGATGAGCCCATGAATAAGCAAGAAATGGAGACAAATGGACCGTGGGTAGGCAAAGAATAGTTTAACTCGACGTCATGTTCGGCTCAACATCGTGGGCCAAAGGGCCTATTCCTGTGCTGCACTGTTCTATGTTCGTGTTCAATATTCTGTTTTAACTCAGATTCTACTAAAGGAGGTAATAGGAGCTGGAACCCTCCTGGTTCAACCATATCGCAAATGATTTTAAACCTAAATGTCATCATAAAAATTAACTTCTTTTTTGTTAGTCTATCTGATATCAGTAATAAATAATAGCAACTTAGAATATGAGGAATAGGAACCTGCGCAGAGCATTCGGACAGCATGGTGGCACAGTGTTTAGCACTGCTGCCTTGCAATGCCAGGTACCTGGGTTTGATTCCAGTGACTGTGGTCTGTGTGGAATTGTATTCTACCTGTGTTGGTGTGGGTTTCTGCCAGGTTTCACAGTTTCCTGCCACAATCCAAAGATGTGCAGTTTGGTGGAATGGCCATGCTGAATTGCCCCTTAGTTTCTAGATGGGTGGGGCCAGGTAGATTTGCCATAACGAATGTGGGGTTAAGGGGTTAGGGTGATGTGGTGGATTGGGTCTGGGTGGGATGCTGTTCAGAGGGTTGGTATTGACTCGGTGGGCTGAAAGAATCCCTACAGTGCAGATAGGAGCCAGAGATTCGGTCTACGGTCATTCAACAAAAGCATGGCTGACTTTCTATTTCAACTCCCCAGTCCCTATATCCCACTAACGTTTGGTTACTAACGGTTCTTGTCTCGAATAGCCTCCAAAGACTGGGCATCTGAGCTCTCCTTTTGGGCGGAGAATCTCGATCTTAGTATCACAGTACTAAACAACTACCTTAAACATGATCTCACTATTCTGATTTCGAATTTCCATCCAAGGGAAACATATTTTGTCTGCATCTACACTGTCAAATCTCTTAATTTTGTGTGTTTTCAATTAGAATAAATCTCGGATTCTTAGCTCCAGAGGCCGAGCATACTTGGGTTTTTCCTCATTTGGCATACACCTCATTCTATGTATCCATCTGTTGAAACTTCTTCCTCTTTCCAAGCAAATATATTAATCTCTCAAAAGGAGACCCTACACTGCACACAGTTTTTTCAGTGCAGCTTTGTTATTGTTCTGTATAATTATAGTAAAATTTAACTTGTTTAGTATTTTGTCTCGGGACTCTTATGGCCGTGTCCCTTCCTCTGCACCAGGAGATCCAGGTTCATGAGTCCATAATATATTGGAGCAGAATTGGCCATTCAGTCCACTGATCATGACTGATGTGTTTGTCAACTCCATTCCCCTGCCTTCTGCCTGTAACCCTTGATTCCCTTACCAACTCAAAAATACTCGACGACTTGACTGCCACAACACTCTGGCAACATGTTCCACAGATTCACCACCCCCGGCTGAAGTAATTGCTCCTCGTCTCACTTCTAAAGGGTCGTGTATTCATCCTGAGGCTGTGCTCTGGCTTCTACTCTCCGTGAGTGGAAAGAGCTTCTCCACATCCACTCTGTTCAGGCCTCTCAATATTCTGTAAGTATCAATGATTACCACCTGCCTCACCCTTAAACTCCATTTGAGGTCTCAGGATCTGTACCCAACTGCACCTCCTTTGACATCTCTGGAATCTTCTTGTAAATCTCCTCTGGACCATCTCCAACACCAGCATATCCATCCTTGCAAGCAAGGCCCAAAACTGCTCACAGTAGTCCAAATGGTCTGACCAGAGCCATGTACAGCATTAGCAGTACATCTCTGTTCTAGCTCTCTTGAAATGAATGCTAACGTTGTGTTTGTTTCTGATTGCCAACTGAAGCTCCACATTAAGAGAATCTTGGACTTGGATTCCCAAGTCCTTTTGTGCATTGATTTCCTCGGCATTTGTGTTTAGAAAATTGTCTACTTTACTATTCTTGCAAATAAAGTGCATAACCTTACACTTTCCCACGTTGTATTCCATCTACTACTGTGTTGCCCACTCCTATTCTATCCTGTCCAAGTCCTTGTGCAGCTTCCCTGCTTCCAACATTACTTATTTGTCCACCTATCTTTGTGTTATCAGCAAATTTAGCAACAATGCCCTCGGTTCCTGTGTCCAGGTTGCTAATGTGTACCATAAATAGTTGTGGTCCCAACATGGACTCTTGAGAAACTCTGCTAGTCACTGACTGCCATTATGGAAAAGAGCCCCCTTATTCTCCCTCCGTTTTTTACCAGTATGCCAGTACCTTAGTCCTAACACCATAGGTTTTTGTCTTGTGAAGGAACCTCCATTTCAAAGGCCTTCTGGAAATGCAAATAGATCGCATCCACTGGTTCTCCTTTTTCTAATTTGGTTGTAACCTCCTCAAAGAATTCAAACAGATTTGTCAGGCGTGACCTCTTGAAGCTGCACCTACTCCGCATCACTTTACCATACACTTCCAAGTATCTTGCAATCTCGTCCTTAGTAATGGAGTCTAAAATCTTACCAGCGACTGAGGTCAGACTAACTGACCTATAATTTCCTGTCTTCCGCCTCACTCCCTTCTTAAACAGAAGTGCTACATTTAGACATTTTCCAGTCCTCTGTGACCCTCCCTGACACCAGTAGTTCATGAAAGATCATCACCAATGCCTCAACAATCTCCTCACTATACCCTTGAGGACCTTGGGTTGTTAGTCCATCCAGTCTGAGTGACTTGTATGCCTTTTAGACCTTTTGGCTTCCCCAGCACCACCTTAGTGATGGCTGCTACAGGCTCACCTCTGATCTGACTGAAGTTCTGGTATGCAACTAGTATTTTATACTGTGAAGACTGCAAATCCAAAGTTTTAGTGTTTGTTTAGATAGGGAATTAAGGATCAGTTAGCTTGATGTTAGCAGTAGAGACAATGCTAGAGTCCATGTAAAAGATTTAATAATAGTACACGTGGTAAACAGTGACTGGATTGTGAAAGGGAAATCCGTGCTTGACAGAATACTAGAATTTTTGATTATAACTATGGAGCTGATGAATGGAAACCAGAGGATATGGCTTGTTTGGACTTTCAGTAGGCTTTCACAATAAGGCACTGCATAAGAGGTTGTAAGCATGTAAAGTTTAAAGTGCATGAGTTTGGAGTAGTGTACTGAGATGGCTAGAAAGTTGGTTAGGCCGTGACTAAGTGTTGTGCACAGTTCTTGACTGACATCAATTCCAGGAGAAATTTTTGCAGAGGAGATTTACCAGGATGTTGCTTGCGTTGGAGAGTTTGAAGTGAGACTAGACAGACTGGGATTTTTTTCCTTTGATCAGGGATGATTGAGAGGACACATGATTGAGATGTATAAAGTTATGAGGGGTATAGACAGGAAGAAACAGCCTCACTTGATGGAGGGATCAATGGCCAGCAGATATACCGTTTTTAAGGTAAGGGGCAGATGGTTTAGAGGAGATGTATAGCAAAATTTTACCGCAGAGGGTAGTGGGAATCTGGAACTCTGCTTCTAAGGGTGATAGAGTCAGCAACACAAAATATTAAGTATTTAGATGAGTTGTAGGTCTCTGACTGTAACTGGTATGAGGGAACTAAATGTGATATCTAAGTTTGCAGATAACCTAGTTGGATAGGAGGGTAAACTGTTAAGAGGATGCAGAGATGCTTCGATGTGATTTGAACATGTTGACCAATGCATAGATAAATTGGGGAAACTGAGAGGTGTAGTGAGACCTGGTTGCCTTTGTAAATGTAGTTGCTGAAAATAAGCATACATGTGCAAAGAAGGCAAATGGCACATTGGCCTTCAAAGCAAGAGGATATGAGTACAGGAGCAGGGATGTCTTGTTGCAATTGCAACAAGACCTTGGTAAGACCACACCTGGAGGAGTTTGATTTGATTGTGCAGTTTTGGTTGCCTTTATCTGAAGAAGGATATTCTGACCATGGGGGGAGTGCAACAAAAGTTTTCCAGACTGATTACTGGGATGACAAGTCTGACATCTGAAGAGAGACTGGATCAGTTCAGACTCTGCTCCAAGGAAACCAGAGGGGGCAATCATGATTGCCTCAATTTTATATATAACAAATTTGACAGAAGCAGCTTGCCTCCTTGATGGTGGGATCAAAGACCAGGGACAGAGATTTAACGTAAGAGGCAGAAGGTTTAGAGGAGATGTGGGGAAAGCATTTTCACCTGAAGGTGGTGGGAATCTGGAACTCACTGTCTGAAATTAATGGAAGAGGCAAGAAATATGTAGGTGAGCACTTGTGATGCCAAAGCTGTGGGCCAAGGGCTAGAAAATTGGATTAGAATAATTAGGTGGATGTCTTTCATTGGTTCAGACTCATAGGCTAAAGGGTGCTTTTCTATGCTTTTATGATTCTATATTCACTGGAGTTTAGAGTGAAGGTTGTTCTCATCTGGGAGTTGTGTTCCAAACTTGCTGGCACCAACATGATAGACAGAGAGTGGGGTTAGAGTTTTTTTTTTGAACTAAGAGGTTTCTGAAGAGCATTTTAGCTGTTGACGTCAGAGCATTAAAAATTTGGAAGCTCCCTACCTAACTTCCTAGTAGCAGCTATTGAATATTCCAAATGTTATCTTACTGTGAACTGGCAATAGTAACACTGTGGTGTTCAAGAAAAAAAAAATCAATAGACAGTGCTATGCACCTATGAATAGTTGTGGAAACTGCTTATGTAATCTGGTTGCTTTTTTTTTTTGTTTTTTTTTCTTAAGCTGGTGTTTTAGCCCCACTTGCACAAAAGGACAATGATTTCAACCCAATAATCTTAGACACTAGATTTACATTGTTTAACTTTGCCCTGCTAAATTGGGAACAGGGATAATCAGCCATGATCATGTTGAATGGCCCAAGCCTGCTGTTATTTTCTGTGCCTATGGTCTCTGCCTGTAAGAAACATGAATTCCTGTTTAAGTACTTGTACTAATATTTACAATGTTTTGCACCACCTGGCGGTTTACCCATTTATTCCTTTTTCCCTTTTCAGAATTCAAAGGAAGATAAAGATATTTATAGTCTTGAGCCTTGCACCTGTTTCTTTTATATTTTGTTTTTTGTGACATTATGATTTCTTCCTTTTTAATATTGTCTTTAATTTTTCTTGAATCTCATTCTTCCTTTATGTGCCACAAAGGTAGTAATTCTTTACTGCTTGTTACCATCACATCATGCAATTGGGTTCCTTTTGATCATCTCTTTCCACTCAAATCAATGGTAGTTTGTTTCAAATTGAGACCCTAGTTTCAGACTTGACTAAATCACTTTCAGCCTTTAAAATGACATTTTAATTTAT
>NC_063332.1:139066953-139067744 GCF_021869965.1 Rhincodon typus | reverse complement strand
AGGAGCAGGAAGGCTGACGTTTCGGGCCTAGACCCTTCTTCAGAAATCTCTTAATGTACTGACACGTTTCCCTGAACATATTTACAATTTGACATAGTGAACCCTGCAGATTTGAAAATAACATCTTTGCCAACATTCCACCACATATGCAATTGCAGATCGTGTCAGCTTTATTAAAAGCAAAGTACTGAGAATGCTGTAAATCTGAAACAACAACAGAAAATGCTGCAGAAACCCAAGTGATCTGGCAGCATCCGTGGAGAGCGAAACCGAGTTCAAATTTTGAGTTGTCATACTAGATTTGTAGTATTAATTCTGTTTCTCTCTTCACAGATGCTGCAAAACCTGTTGAGTGTCTCTAGCGTTCTCTGTGTTTCTGCTAGCTTTACTACGGTGCAGCACCCAAAACTGGGCTACTACTTTCCACTGCATTTCCCAGCTCTTTCATTGTGTCTGCCTGGTTACTGCAAGAGCCAGCACCGCTAATTCATGATCAATTAACATCTTGATGTTTATGTTTAACTGACACCATTACCACCTCTGTATGGTCAACTCTGGAGTCGATTCTGTGGTAAATGGTTAACTAACTCAATACAGCAGACCAGTTAACTGCATAATTTGGATTTGTTTCATTTTTTTTCTGTAGTTATTTCTGTAAATGAGGCCTTCCATGTGGTTACAAAAGTATCTATAATAAATGTATCACCGATCTGGTCTATCCGTGATTCAAGTTGATCCATACGATGTAGGGAATTAGGCCAAATTTAATAAGTTGTTGTGATTAATTACTA
>NC_063332.1:139042165-139061953 GCF_021869965.1 Rhincodon typus | reverse complement strand
ATCTATTGGGTATCCTTTTACTTCGAGGTAATGAATCCTTTTTGTATTGTGCAATGCTAAAAACAAAATAACCCATTCACTGGTTGTTTTCTTGATGCACCTGTCGAGAACAGCATCTTGTCGAATTCCATGAAACTGTGTGGCATACTATTACTGCAAATTTTGGCTTCTTTGTCTATGAAGATTAAACTGCCCTAAGATTCCCATATTATCTTGCTACATGCACACTTGTTGATACAGTAAAGCAACATTTGAGGAGGTGTGTTAAACAATGTCCACTAATGTCTTCTGTCGTATGCTGTTGACCCAAACTGACTTTTAATTCTTGATTTTTCTGAATGAAGTCCTTTTGTCGTCTTTATCACACCTCTTGTGATCAGTTATAAAACTCCTCTCTCATTTTGCCAAGCTGTTTTAAAGGTCATATCTTTGTATATTTAATAATATGGTCACCTTTTGCAACCATAACTCCCTAATAACTATTGGATCAAATATAGCAATTTCTATAAGATGGTAAGAAATAGGAACAGGAGTAGGCCATTTGGCCCTACTGTGCCATTCAGTAGGATTGTGGCTGATCCAACATTCTTCACTTCCATTTTCCTGACTCTTCCCTTGTAATCCTCTATCTTCTCCTCCTTCTTCTCCCACCTCCCCAAGAATCTATTTCGGCCTTAAATACACACACCCTCTGCCTCCACCACTCTTTGTAGCAAGGAGCTCCAAAGACACTCAATCGTCAGTTCCTCCTCATCTCAGTCTTAAATTGGTGTCCGTTTTCATTCTGAGACTATGCCCTCTGGTCCTAGACACACTTGTTCATCCTGAGAGGCCCTTTAGGAATCCTATACGCCTCTGAGATCACCTTTCTTCCAATTTCCGATGAATAAAGTTCCAAACTCTTTAGCCTTTGCTCATAAGACAATCCGGGGCCCATTTTAGTGAATCTTCTCTGAACTTCCTCCAATGCAATAGTGTTCCTTTTAAGAGGACCAAAACTGCTCTCATACTGCAGATATGGTCTCACCAGCACCTTTTTTTACAGTTACAGTAAAACTTCCCTACTCTTATATATCACCATCCTTCAAATAACGGCTATCATTCCATTTTTTTTCTTGATTTACCTGCCGGGCCTGTGTGCTAGCTTTGTTTTTTTTTATGCACAAGTACCCCTAAGTCTCTGTGTTGCAATTTTTCTCCATTTAAATAACACTGTGTATAATGCTTCATTTTCCCTTCCAAGATGAAGAACTTCACCTTTTTCTGACATACTCCATTTGCCAACATTTTACCAAATCAATTAACCTATCAATATATCTCTGAACAATTTGTAACCCTCTTGCAACTTGCCTTTCTACCTATATTTGACATCTGCAAAGCTGGCTACCGTGAATTATATATTGATGGCTTGGAGGAAAGAAGCAATTGTAAACAGTTGCGGTCCAGCACTGATTGCTGTAGAATCCCACTGGCAACCGGTTGCCAGTGTGAAAAAGAACCCCTTGTGTCCACTGTTTCCTGCTTATTAACAAATTTCCCCTTGACAATATCTTACCTTCAACACAATCCACTCTCGTCTTACGACTTAACCTTTTGGTGAGGTACCTTGTTGACTGCCTTCAGGAAGTCCAAATACAACACACTGTGGTTCCCCCGTAGCCACTGTTTGATACTACCTTGAAAAGGTCTAATATGTTAGTCAGACATGACTTCTCACGTCTTGCTACTACTTCCTTACTGATTCCAACATTAAGCCCAACATCTGTTGTTGGACTTATCGGCCTGTGCTATATGTACTATGAATTCATAGGTAAGGTTTATAATTGGGGTAAGGGTAATTACAATTCTGTTAGGCAAGAACTGGGTAACATAAAATGGGACCAGATGCTGTCAGGGAAGAGCACTATAGAAATGTGGAGATTGTTTAAGGAATGCATATTGCGTGTGCTTGATATGTTTGACCTGAGCAGGCAGGGAAGATGCGGTCGAGTGCGGGAGCCTTGGTTCTCGAGAGGTCGAACGACTGGTTAGGAGGAAGAAGGATGCTTATGTAAGGTTTAGGGAACAAGGAACGGAAAATGCTCTAGAGAGATACAAGTTATCCAGGAAGGAGCTGAAGAAAGGGCTTAGGAGAGCTATAAAGGGGCATGATAAAACCTTGGCAGATAGGACCAAGGAAAACTCCAAGGCTTTTTACACGTACGTGAGGAATAAGAGAATGACCAGAGAAAGGGTAGGGCCGATCAAGGATTGTAAAGGGAATTTGTGCACGGAGCCTAAAGAGATAGGAGAGGTCCTTTAATGAATACTTGTCTTCAGTATTCACAACTGAGAGGGACCTAGTTGTGGAGGAGGATAGTGTGAAACAGGCTAGTAGGCTAGAGGAGGTCGCTGTTAGTAAGGAAGATGTGCTAGGAATTTTGAGGAAGTTGAAGATAGAGAAGTCCTCCGGGCCTGATGGGATTTATCCAAGGATTCTATGGGAAGCGAGGGAAGAGATCGCAGGGCCTTTGGCGATGGTCTTTTCGTCCTCACTGTTCACGGGTATAGTGCAGTAAGGAGAGAGGCAAATGTCATTCCCTTGTTCAAAAAAGGGAATAGGGATAACCCTGGAAATTACAGGCCAGTTAGTCTTACGTCAGTGGTGGGCAAATTATTGGAAAGGGCTCTGAGAGATAGGATTGATGATCACTTGGAAAGGCACAGTTTGTGATAGTGATAGTCAGCGTGGATTTGTGAGGGGTAGATCATGCCTTACAAACCTTAGTGAATTCTTTGAAGAGGTGACCAAACACGTGGATGAAAGTAGAGCAGTGGATATGGTATACATGGATTTAAGTAAGGTGTTTGATAAGGTTCCCCATGATAGGCTCATGCAGAAGGTAAGGAGGCATGGGATAGGGGGTAATGTGGCATACTGGATTCAGAATTGGATGACCCTTAGAAGACAAAGGGTGGTAGTGGATGGAAAATATTCAGCATGGTGCTCAGTGACGAGTGGTGTACCACCAGGATCTGTTCTGGGTCCTCTTCTATTTGTGATTTTTGTAAATGATTTGGATGTAGGAGTGGAAGGGGGGATTAGCAAGTTCGCGGGTTGCGTTGTAGACAGTGTGGAGGGCTGTTCTAGGCTACAAAGGGACATTGATAGGATGCAGAGCTGGGCTGAGAAGTGGCAGATGGATTTTAACCCTGAAAAGTGAGGTGATTCATTTTGGAAGGACAAACTTGAAAGCAGAATACAGGGTTAACGGAAAGATTCTTGGCAGTGTGGAGGAGCAGAGGGATCTTGGGGTTCATGTCCACACTTCCCTGAATGCTGCCACCCAGGTGGATAGAGTTGTTAAGAAGGCATATGGTGTGTTAGCTTTCATGAATAGAGTGATTGAGTTCAAGAGCCATGAAGTTATGCTCCAGCTATACAAAAGCCTGGTTCGGCCACATCTGGATTATTGTGTCCAGTTCTGGTCGCCTCATTACAGGAAAGATGTGGAGGTGTTGGAAAAAGTGCAGAGGAGATTTACCAGGATGTTGCCTGGAATGGAGGGAAGGTCTTACGAGGAAAGGTTGAGAGAGCTAGGGCTTTTCTCTTTAGAACGACGAAGGATGAGAGGTGACTTGATAGAGTTGTACAAAATGATCAGAGGTGTAGATAGAGTAGACAGCCAGAGACTTTTTCCTAGCGTGGAGGTAGCTATTACGAGGGGGCATAGTCTTAAAGTGAGTGGAGGTAGATATAGGGGAGACGTCAGGAGATAGGTTCTTTACTCGGAGAGTGGTAGGGGCGTGGAATGTATTGCCGGAGAGGGTAGTGGAGTTGGCCTTGTTAGGGGCATTTAAGCAGCTATTAGACAGGCATATGGATAATAGTATAAGGTAGGGGTGGAGGTTAGATAGACCTTAGGATTAGGGTAAAAGTTCGGCACAACATCATGGGCCGAAGGGCCTGTACTGTTCTATGTTTGCTGTATGACTGACTCTCTAGGTTATGGGCCTGGGGATTTGTCTGCTTTTAAACAGCCAATACCCATTGGTTGTTATGTCAGTCTGTTCAAGAACTTCCGTCCGACTTGGAGGCAGATGCAAGTACAGAATTCTGAGTCAGGACAGATGTTCCTACTATCTCTGCAAATTACTGATTGGATAGTGATCTCTGGATTACTCCCAATGCCATGTGCCAGTGAGGATAGAAATAGAAAGATAGGCCAGATGAATGCATAGCTGAGGAGCTGGTGTAGGGGACAGAGTTTTCAGTTCTTGGATCATTGGGACCTCTTCTGGGGAAGTGGTGACCTGTACAGGAGGGACAGGTTGCACTTGAACTCGTGGGGATCCAATAACCTCGGAGATTTGCTAGTGTTAACTAGGGAGGGTGTAAACTAGTCTGGCAAGGGGGTGGGACTCTGAATGAGAGGGGCCATCGAAGTCGGGAAAATACACTAGCCATCGAGAGCAAGTTTACGATTCAGGATAGCCAGAGGCATGGTAAAGGGAGGAAAAATACTTCTGGTTTAAAGAGGCCTGACTGGCAAGGCAGCCAAGCTTGCAGCATGGATTGGCTCTGGGATCATGATATCATAGCCATATCAAGCTTGGCTGAGAGAAGGGCAGGACTGGAAGCTCAGTGATCCAGGAGATAGAAGCTACAGGTGTGACAAAAGTACAAGAAAGTGCGGAGGGAGTAGTTGCTCCCTTTGATAAGGGAGGACGTAATAGTGCTTGGAGAGGATATTCTTAAGGGGTCATCAAATGAGGCCACATGGTTAGAACTTAAACAAGAAGCGGATGGTCTCTCTGGGACTGTATTATAAGATCTCCAAATAGCCAGCAGGTACAAGAGGATCAGATGTGTAGAGAGATTACAGATATCTGTAGGAATAATAGAGTAGAATTGGTTGGGTGGTCTAGTCATTAAAACCTGCAGAGCATAGGGGCCTGGATGGGGTGGAATTTGTCAAATGTGTCCAAGAAAGTTTCCTCAATCAATATGTAGAGGGCCCTACTTGGGTGGGTGCAACAGTGGGCCTCCTCTTGGGGAAACAAGGTTGGGCAAGTGACTGAAGTGTCAGTTGGAGAGCACTTTGGGTCCAGTGACTGTAACACTCTCTTAGCTTTACCATAGTTATGAAAAAAGATAGGACAGGTCCTCCACAGGTTAAGGTGTTTAACTGGAGCAGGGCCAATTTTTGTGGCCATACTGCAGGATCTAGCAGAGGTCGACTAGGTGAGTCTGTTTGAAAGAAAACGAATGACTGGTAAATGGGAGGCTTTAAGTGTGATATCAAGAGTCTAGGTGGAATGCCTTCCTGTTAGGGTGAAGGGAAAGGCTGGCAGGTTTCGGGATCCCTGGCTGGCGATATTGAGGCTCTGGTCAGGAAAAAGGTGGTGGGGGGTGCGGGGTGGAGGTGGTATACATCAGATTTAAGCTGTTGGGCTCCAGTGAATCCCGAGAAGGCTGTAAAAAGTGTAGCAGCACACTTGCTTAAGGAAATCAGAAGAGCAAAAAGAGGGTGAGATGGATCTGCCAGATAAGGTTGAAGATAATCTCAAGAGGTTCTCTAGCTGTATTAAGAGTAAGAGGGTGGTTAAGGAGAGAATAGATCCCCTTAAAGATCAGCATGGCCGTCTGTGTGGAGCCACAGGAGACGGGGGAGATTTTAATGAATATTTCTCCTCCGGTGTTTACTGCAGATAGGATCATAGATCCTAAGGAAACAAATGGGGATGTTTTGGACTGCATTCGTATTGCCAGAGAGGAGGGGGTTTGCAGTCTTAAGGCAGATTAAGATGAATAAATGCCCTGGGCCTGATCAAGTCCATCCTTGGATGTTGTGGGAGACTAGGGAAGAAATTGCAGAGGCCCTTGCAGAGATTTTTGCTTCCTCTTTAGCCACTGGTGAGGTTCCAGAAGACTGGAGGGTGGCTAATGTTGTTCCATTGTTTCAAGAAATATAGCAAGGACAAGCCAGGGAACCACAGGCCATTGAGCCTGACATCAGTGGTAGGCAAGTTATTGGAGAGGAAACTGAGGGACAGGATCAACCAACATTTGGATAGTCCAGGTCTGACCAGGGATAGTCGGCATGGATTTGTGCATGGCAAATCATGTCTGACAAATCGTTGAGTGTTTTTTGAAGAAGTAACCAAGAGGATAGATGAGGGTAGGGCAGTGGGGATGTTGTTATCTGTGTGGAATTTAGTAAGGCCTTTGACAAGGTCCTGCACGGCAGGCTAGTCATGAAGGTTAGGTCGCATGGAATCCAGGGGAAGCTAGCTAATTAGATTCAAAATTGGCTCGATGGTAGGAAGCAGAGATTTTCTTGGACTGGAGGCCTGTGCCTAGTGGTGTGCCACAGGGTTCAGTGCTGGAACCTCCCTGTTTATTATTTACATGAATGATCTGGATGTAAATGTACAAGGCATGATCAGTAATTTTGTGGATGATACAAAACTAGGAGGCATTGCCGATAGCGAGGAAAGTGATCAAAAATTAGAGGGGTCTTGATCAGATGGGGAAGCAGGCTGAGGATTGGCAATTGCAACACCTCACGCTTATCTGCATTGAATTGTATTTTGTAAAGTCGGACCAAGGTAGGACTTCTACAGAAATAATAAGGTCCTGCATAGTATTGTGGAACAGAGGGACCTAGAAATACAAATACATAGTTTTGTTGAAAACAGTGTCATGGGTAGACAAGATGGTGAAGAAGGCACTTAGCATGCTGGCCTTCATTGGTCGAGACATTGAGTGTAGGAGTTGGGATGTTATGTTCCAGTTGCATAAGTTGTTGGTGAGGCCACACTTGGAATATGGTGTACAGTACACCCTGTCATAGGGAAGACATACTTAAATCTTCCTTGCACACTTTCCAGTTTACGAGGCCCTGAGTTATATGGAGAAGTTGGCTAGGATAGGAATTTATTCCTGGGAATGTAGGGCAATGAGGAGTGACCTTTATTGAGGTGTATAACATGAGGGGCACAGGTAGAATGAATGCACACGGTCTTTTTCCCAGGGATGGGGGATTGAAAGCTAGAGGCCATAGGTTTAAGTTGAGAGGGGATAGATTTAGGGAGGACCTGAGGAGCAACTTGTTCATGCAGAGTGGTGCATTTATGGAATGGACTGCCAGAGAAAGTATTGAGGCAGGTACAATAGCAACATTTTAAAAAACATTTCGATAGGTACATGGATGGGAAGGGTTTAGAGGGATATGGACCAAATGTAGGTAATTGGAACTGGCTGAGAGGGCACCAGGGTCAGCATGCCCCAGTTTGGGGTGAAGCGTTTGTTTCCATGCTGTACTACGTTGACTCTGACTCTACCTGTTATTTAATGCTACAAGTGTCTTCTAGCTTCACGCATTCATTACCCCCTTGGTTCCTAATGGGGGGGGGGGCTTCTTTCCCAGTTTATCATCTTACTCTTGTCAAACTGACAATATCTTGGGATCCTCCCTAGTTTTACATCAGGTTTTTTTTTAAACCATGCCTGCTCTTTTGCTCTCATAATTGCTTTTCAATGTCAACTCCGTCATTAATGCCTTATCACCTTTTTGTTCTTCTCTCCTCCATTTCTGACTCTGATTAATCTCCCCCAAATCAAAACACTGCTCTACTCTAAAGCCATTACACTTCTTTTACCCTTCCTGAATCATTTCAGCTAAATTAGATTTAAGGTTTTCTACTGCTTCACTATTTGATTTGGCAGGACAGTGGTACCAGCCCAGTTTAAGTGGATCAGTATGATAATGGAAAGGTCCCATTTTCTCTAGTACTGGTGCCAGAGCCTGATGGATGAATCTGAGATTTGTTAATGACTAAATTCCAGATCAATTTTAACTCTGGCTTCAAAGAACCTAGTAACATGGAATTGAGTGGGAATCATTTGAAGTTTACAATTTCCAAAACATTCTGATTGGAGGCCAGCCATCCATCCCAACAACATCACTGCAAGAGAGTTTCAGCAGTGATGTAGGCTTGACCATCTTTGCTCATCAATGAAGTTCCCTTGGAGCGTATAATAATTGCTTAGTGCCCAGTACCATTTGCCGCTCATTTATTTGAAAGAAACTTAAGCAAGGAGACAGGAGGGCTAAAAGGGGTCATAAAGAGTCATTGACCAACAGGATTAAGGAAAATCCCAAGGCTTTTATACATATATAAAGAGCAAGAGGGTAGCCAGGCTGCAGTTTGGCCCACTCAAGGACAGGGAAGGGAATTTATGTGTGGAGCCAGAGGAAACGGGCGAGGTATTGAATGAGTACTTTGCATCAGTATTCACCGTAGAGAAAGACTTGGTGGATGATGAGCCTGGGCAAGGGTGTGTGGATAGTTTGGGTCATGTTGAGATCAAAAGGGCGGAGGTATTGGCGGCGGGGGGGGGGGGGGGGGTCTTGAAAAAAATTAAGGTAGAAAAGGCCCCCGGGCCTGATGGGGATATACCCCAGAGTACGGAGAGAGGCAAGAGAGGAAATTGCTGGGGCCTTGAGGGAAATCTTTGTATCCTCAATGGCTACAGGGGAGGTCCCAGAGGATTGGAGAATAGCCAATGTTGTTCCTTTATATAAGAAGGGTGGCAAGGATAATCCAGCTAATTACAGGCCGGTGAGCCTTATGTCAGTGATAGGGAAATTATTGGAGAGGATTCTTCGAGTCCGGATTTACTCCCATCTGGAAATCGGTGGGCGTATTAGCAAGAGGCAACATGGTTTTGTGAAGGAGAGGTGTCATGTTTCATTAACTTGGTTGAGTTTTTTGAGGAAGTGATGAAGATGATCATTGAGGGGTAGGGCAGTGGATGTTGTCTACATGAACTTCAGTAAGGCCTTTGACAAGGTCCCTCATGGCAGGCTGATACAGAAGGTAAAGTCGCATGGGGTCAGAGGTGAGCTTGCAAGATGGATTAAAAAAAACTGGCTCGGTCATAGAAGAGAGGGTAGCAGTGGAAGGGTGTGTTTCTGAATGGAGAGCGGTGACTAGTGGCGTTCCTCGGGGATCAGTGTTGGGACCTTCTTTGCTGTTTGTAATATTATATAAATGATTTGGAGGAGAATGTAACTGGTCTGATTAGTAAGTTTGCCGATGACCAAGTTTGGAATTGTGGATAGCAATGAGGACCGTCAAAGGATACAGTTGGATATAGATCAGTTAGTGACTTGGACAGAGAGATGGCAGATGGAGTTAATCTGGAAAAATGTGAAGTAATGTATTTTGGCAGATCTAATCCAGATAGAAAACTTATAGTAAATGGCAGAACCCTTAAGAGTGCTGATAGAGGGATCTGGGTGTACAGGTCACAAAGTAGCAATGCAGGTGGAAAAGTTAGTGGCATGCTTCCCTTCAGCTGGGGCATTGAGTTTAAAAATTGGCAGGTAATGTTGCAGCTTTATGAAACCTTAGTTAGGCTGCATTTGGAATATTGTGTTCAATTCTGGTCGCCACACTACCAAAAGGATGTGGTGGCTTTGAGAGGGTACAGAAAAGATGTACCAGGATGTTGCCTGGTATGGAGAGGTTGGAGAAACTTGGGTTGTTCTCACTGCAACAACAGAGGTTGAGGGGCGACCTGATAGAGGTCTACAAGATCATGAAGGGTGTGGACAGTCAGAAGCTTTTTCCCAGGGCGGGAGAGTCAGTTACCAGGGGCCATGGGTTTAAGGTGCGAGGGACCAGGTTTAAAGAGCGGTGGGTGCCGGGAACTCTGCTGGGGCAGGGCCGGGGTTGGGGAAGAGGAGAGGAGGAGGACTAGGTGGTAGTGGAAGTAGATGCTATAGTGACTTTTAAAGGGTGTCTTGACAAATACATGAATGGGATGGGAATAGAGGGATATAGTCCCTGGAAGGGGAGGAAGTGTTAGTTGTGACAGGCAGCATGTTGGTGCAGGCTTGAAGGGGCGAGGGGCCTGTTGCTAAACTGTAATTTTCTTAGAACAAAGTACAAAATAGCAGAGTTGTCTGGGACTGCATATAACAAGCCAGGATATTTAAAATTTTTTATTTTTTAAAAAAAAACTGAATAAAACAGGTGCTCAACTGAAACAGAAATTGCTGGAAAATCTCAGCAGGTCTGGTAGCATCTCTGGAGAGAAATCTGTTTACGTTTCAGGTCGAATGAGCCTTCTGCAGAACTATAGGCAGCTAGGAAATGAAGGGTTTTTATACAAAAGAAGTTGGGGGACGGGGCAGAAAGAGACATCTTGACTTGACCAGTGACTAGCCAAGTGGCATGCAATGATCACGTTCACTGAGAGAACATCTAACCCATTGCTGTTGACATTCAACAGTCAGTATTGCAGAATCTACTATCACCAAAATCCATTGGTTACAACCAATCAAAACTTTGCTTGAATAGCCACATAAATACTATATCTGCAAAAGCAGGTTAGAGACTGCAAGTAACTCAATTCCTGACTTGTCAATTGCAGACCAATTTTTGCAAGACTAGTCAAATGTGAAAATAATTTCCACGTGCTCTGATGAATGCTCCAAAAACACTCCAGGAACTCCATAGTATCTAGAACAAGCCATCTTGTTTGATAGACACCCTGTTCACCACAAATTCACCTATTTAAAGCATAATTGTAGCAGTGCTTTACTGTCTAATAAGGTGCATTGCAGAAGCTTGCCAAGTTTCTTCTGACAAGGGCCACAGCCTCACGAGAATGCCACCAACTACAAGTGTTCATCTGGACAACAGACCATTCTGACTTGGCGGGTGTTGGCTCAGTGAAGTGCTGCTCCTTTTACTGTTGGTCAAATTTTTGGAATGCCCTCCCAAACAATACAATGCCAACATTGCATAGACTGTAATTGAAATTTAGTGATTTACACCAAAATTTGTCGCTCTTTACCCTAGACTGCACGCAAGATCTTAAACAGAACAACACAACAAATGAATGCTGGAAACTGTTACTATCTTTCTGATATTTTAAATAGGATAACACTTCAGCATTAATTTTATTGCTGAATTTTCATCATACTTGTACACTAGTCATAAAATATTTGTCTTCAATTTTTATGGAACTTCTCTGGAAGATTGATGGAATGAACTTCCTGATGAAGTTGTGAATGCTGGTGCCATTACAACGTTTAAATGACATTTTGGATGGATATATGAATAAGGAGGGTTGGACGGATATGGGTCAGGAGCAGGCAGGTGGGACTAGTTTAGTTTAGGATTGTGTGGCATCAACTGGTCAGACTGAAGGGTCTGTTTCCATTCTGTATGACCGTATGGCTTTGTTACAAATGGTCATGTATGCCATTTCTCAGTTTACATTGTATCTCTAGGGAAACACTATTCATTCTGTTTTATTTTCTCTTGCAGAAAACTGGGAGAACACCTCCAGAATTTCAAGTCTTGTTGCTCATTTTGTGAAATTTTCTTTTTTTTCTGTAGAAAAGAAGCGCAGTTGGATGTGGAAGGACAGTTTCTGGTACGGATTATATATGATGATTCAAAAACATATGATTTGATCAGTGCAGCCAGCAAAGTACTCAGTAAGTAGACTCCTCACATCTCTATGACCTTAAAATATCAATTTCTTGTCGTGAACTTCCTTGTCATGAAGTCCACGACCTACATTTCTTAAATATAGCCAGAGTCAAAAGAAAGCTAAAAGTAGAGTCATGGCTCTTTGGTCCAACTTGTCCATGCAGACCAGGTTTCCCAAATTGAACTTGTCCCATTTACCTGTGTTTGGTAATATCCTTCTAAATCTTTAATATTCACATACCTGTTCAAATATCTTAAATGTTGTACTGTACCTGTATCTAACACTGCCTCTGGTAGTTCATTCCACATATGCACCACCCTCTGGAAAAAGTTGCCCCCTGGATCCCTTCTTAAATCTTTTTCCCCTCTCTCACCTTAGCTACTTGAAGCTTTGAGCAACATGCTCATCTGTTCATTAACTGAGCTATAGTAAACATTAATTCCTTCTGTTTGAATTTGATTTCATTACCTGAAGATAGAAGGGATTGAACTTCCTACTTTAAACCGACTCTAATCTTGCATCTTTGCCACATCTCGGTACAAATAAAAACACAAATGTTGCTAATGTTTTGGAAGATCGCTTGTCTCCTTTTTATATGGGATTTTTGTTTTTATTATTCATTTCTCCTCCATACCAAATCTGAGGCTGACTTGTGGTCACAGGAGGTGATTTTGGTTTAAGATGTTCAGATAATTTTAAATTGGAATTTAGACTGCATGGGTAAGCAAAAGGGAGGAATTTCTCTTATTCAGAATATTGTCATATCTTCAGAGAAAACTACAGATTTGTGAAGGGACAACATGATTGCTGAGTGACAGTTGGAGGAGTGGCAAAAGGCTTAGATCAGCCGCCATATTGAAGATATTGGATTTAGAGCCAGGTCAGAGGAGATTGTAGTATAGGAGATCCCACAATTCTGAAGTGTTTGCCATCTGATACCAGGAGAAGGGATGTCTTCAATTTAGATGGAAAGAGCTCTAGAAACATGGAAGATCCAGTTGTCGTGTCTCTCGTTGGAACCAATCATGGGGAGACACTGAGGAGGCTGTGAGTTGAGCGAGTCAAAAGTTAGCTTGCTGTCTTGTTTGCATGTACACGGTTTCTCCCCCTCCCTTCACATGCACTGTCTCTTGCCCTCCAGACAAGAATAGAGGACCGAACCTCTTTTGGAAGCAAAGGGAAATTGTTGTCAATTCCCTGTTCTTTTCCCTCCATGTGTAATACCTTTTTTCTTTCTGCCTCTGTCTAAATGTCTGTGGGGATTTAGAGATTGTCAACTACTAGAGTCACATGTTAAGTTATTCATAGTTTTGTTCAGATTTTAGTTTTTTGGTTTGATTTGCTTTCATTTATTTATAATGCACAGTAATTCTATATAGCACAAGATTCTGATCAGTGTTTTCTTTTAACCTGATTCCATCTGACAAATTAAAGTGGTTTTTGTGTACTTTGATTAAATTTATTAACTTAGTGGAGATCATCAGCATTGACTCATTTTTCACAAGGGTCTTGAATGTTATGACTGAGGACAGACAGGTGAGGTACAGTGACAGCCCTTGTCTTCAGGGCTACATTTGACAGCCTACATCCATAAGCATCCGCTCTCTTCCCATGGTGGCTCAGTAGCAGCAGTGTGCCACTTACAAGATGCACTGTAGAAATTCACCAAAGATCTTTAGACAGGACCTTCCAAACCCATGACCACTTGTATCTAGAAGGACAAGGACCACAGATACGTAGGAGACTTGAAGATGATCATGTTCCTTCCAAGCCACTTGCCATCGTGACTTGGAAAGAACTGCTGTTCCTTCACTGGATCATTCAAAATCCTGGAATTCCCTCCCAACTGGCACTGTGGCTCAACTTGCAGCACGTGGACTGTGGAACTTCAAGAAGGCAGCTCATGTCAAGGTCAACTAGGGATGGGCAAGAAATGCTGGACAGCTAGCGGCACCCATTTCCCACAAGTAGAAAAGAAAGAGCCAAATTAGAATTTCATACTCGGACACTCAGCCTCAAAGCTGGCCTGGCATGACGGTTTTTTGGCTCGACAAGAGCATCCGGCCTCGAGCCTTGGTGTAGCTGAGCTGGGTCTAGAGTCAAGGCCTGGTGCAGACTAGAAGATAGGTGCTGGCATGGACTAGTTTGGAAGGACTGTTCTGATCTCTATCTCGGTTCTTTTTTTCCCTAAGAATTTGTACTTAATCTATACCTAGGTACTTTTTTGTACATAAGGTGGCACTAAGTGGCAACTGAAACTTCATGTACTTTTGAATACACGTGACAATAAAGCTAATTGTAATACAGTTTTCTTTAACTCTTAGTTCTTGGCACATGATCAATACATTAGGCAATTTTTGACTAAAATCTAGGTGCTACCCATGTGTGAACTGACCAGGTTCACTCCAAGTCTGTTTTTGGAGTTCTGAACTCAGTGTTTCCTCTTCCTGATGGTTGGTCTTGTGGAAGATGTCTTTTTCTATTTTTCTGTCTTCTCTTTTTTTTTGCTTTGATGTCTGTCTTTTTCTGTTTTCTCCCAGGCTTCCAGTCCAAGATTTCCTGTCCCTTGCACAAGATCCTCAGTTACCCATAAGATCACAACGGTAGCACCAGGGGTAGAAAAGCAGTGTGCCTTCCCATCTGCGTTGTAGCACTACATAAAGTGCTGTGTGTGTGTGTGTGTGTGTGTGTGTGTGTGTGTGTGCTCAGTATGCAGGCAACAAATGTGCTGGGGTTGTGTTCCAGGTGTTGCAATGGATAGGTCTGTGCACATTGTCATAGATGGCGTTTAAGCAGGTGGACCATGGCATACATTCTCCTCCATGGGGAAGTATATGCAGAAAGAC
The DNA here is from genome assembly GCF_021869965.1 of Rhincodon typus. NCBI lineage: Eukaryota > Metazoa > Chordata > Chondrichthyes > Orectolobiformes > Rhincodontidae > Rhincodon > Rhincodon typus. Next base: position 139,047,610 of record NC_063332.1, on the reverse strand, counting down.
AGCTGCTTTTTTTTTAAAAAAAGGTTTTAAGTTCCATCAAACAGTGGAATAACTTGAGCTTACTACCCTTAATTTGGTCTTCCCCTTGTGTTAAGCAGAGGCTGACCCAACACCCAACACCCGTTTAAAGGTGTGTGAAAAGAGGTGTAACTTGTCCTTCAGCAATTTCTACTGGTTAAATCAAATAAATCCCTGACACTCACTTTACAATCAACAAGTAACAATTTATCTAAGACTAACAGCTAACACATTGGACAAATCCCTTCTAACTACTAACTACTCTTGAGTAATGCAAGATTCTAGTGGTATGCTGCCCCAATAAATAAAGCACTACTTCTATATCAAAACAATAGAATTTTTAGAATGTTGAAGTTAGTCAGGTTACACGTTCCAGAATTGTCTATCTTCTGTCAGGAATCTTAGCTAGGAGTGCCGTGGTACCGTTATGAATAGATGCTGTGTTCTTTACGAGTTGAGAGCTGTTATCTAGCAGATGGCAGTTAGCTCTGCCAATTTTTTTTCAACTGCCCCCTTCCTTTATACTCCGATGACATCAATGTCTTCCAATCAGATTGGTCCTAAGTTGTTAAAACCAAAAAAATCAAATTTGCTGGGTTCTATATGTAAGTGCCTGGTGTAAATTTTTTGGACAAATTCAAAAACCTGTTGTCTTAGCAAAAATGCTGCTTGGCCTGCTAACGGTATGGCCTTTTGATATAAATATTTCGATTCAGGTGCTCTCTGCACTTGCAAACATTTAAGCTGCTCACAGACTTCTCCAAACATAGAAAAATCGCAGCTTTTAAAGGGACCATGCAGTGCTTTCACCCTAGCATTTTACAAACACCCAGTTGTAACGTCCTGCCTCCCAATCCTCAAATACTCAACCCAACTTTGCTACATCTGCAAAGATCATGTGTTGTGAATGGCATATTCCAAGACCATGGACTACATGCTTAGGGATGCACTAAAGGCTAGAACAGGTTTTTTTCAACTGACTGCACCCTTCTCACCTGTACTGCAGTAATCAAACTTGAGGATGTCCACTTTACCTGAACATTTGAGGCTGAATCCATGCTTCTTATTTCCTTTCTCCGTGTCTATCTTGCATGTGTAGACTTTTGATACTACATATCTGTACTGTGGAGTTGGTTGCCTCATTGAACTGTGACTTGATACTGAAGCTAAAGAATCACTAGTTGGAGTAACTGCTATAAAGGGGGAAATGTTACCATCTGACACCATTTATTTTTCCAGCCTTAGCACACCACAGCAGGCTTGGAAATTGGATAACGCTCTTTGGCCAGTATGTTTGACATGTAAAAAGTGTTGTAAATCGGGATTGAAAATGTGTACAGCATACAATAGTGGAGAATCTGACCTATTCACAGTTGTGGGAAGAGGATATATGTACTTGATCTTGCAAAGAAATAATGAATGAGGACTGGAATTAACACACTTTGAGAAAAGTAATGAAATAGGATTGGAAGAAGAATCTCTCAAGGTCTTATTTTATGACCTGTTGTGTTTTGTTTGTTCTTTGGTTTTTTGTTTGTGGCAATAATGGGTTGTGAAGTTAGAAATGCTATAACCATAATCTTGCAATGTTCTTTCAATGCAAGAAAATCCAAAGATTGGAGATAGGTTACAAATATAATCTCTAAGCTTCAATTAGAGAATGAGGGGGAAGAAACTACAAAGTAAAAAATCCCATGAACATCTTTTGAAGACAGGTTATTGGAATTTATGGTTGAGGACAGTGTGATTGTTCAAATCAAGTGCTCAGAGTGACAGCATAGATTTAAAGGATATGTTATTTTCTATTGTTTTTCTGAAGAATATAACTAGTAGTTGACAGGAAAATTACCTCTGTGAAACTTATAGGAACTTCTTTATTAGGAGTTTAATAGAATGTCACTTGATGACTAATTCATTAAATTAAAAGCCAATAATTGATTTGGCTAAAGATGATTTGGACATCAGAAGAGGAGTTGAAATGCATCTTGGGATCTAATGCAGGGCATTGTGGGTCAGCTACTTGTTACATAGTGCCTGATATTCAGCAGCACTGCAGTCAACGATTAAATAACATGCACTGTAGAACAGAAGCTAGTCTGATGCTACCCGTTTTGTGCTGTTGCCCAAGACATCTTGCTAGATGAGCAAGGTCAAGGTGAAATATGATACATATTGGAAGAAATCAACCGTGGTGTTAACGCAGGGATCTGTTCTGGCACCTCAGCTATTCAGTATTTTTATCAATCAAATCTAGTTAACCTGTTGAACTGGTCAATGTCTGGCACATGAGTACCATTAAGATTACTTAGGCTGTATGTCAGCCCAAGATACTTTGCCTTAAACTCTGGCAACTGAGGATAGTCCACTTGAATTTGGACCCAAAAATCTTTTGGTGAAACTCTATCTAGAGTGTGCTATTGGTTGCTGTGTCAAAGAGGATCTCTGTTCTTTTGCCCCTTCTTTGTAACCTGGGAATTGCAGAAAAAATGTCTCTTGTAGTAATTCCAGCTTTTTGAGCTGTACGTCAGAGGTGAGGCAACTAACTGGAGTATTGATTTGACAGGCTCATGCTTTTGGGGGACAAGTGTTCAAATCCTACTATGGCAGCTGGTGGAATCAATTCAGTTATAAATCTAGAATGTAAAGCTAGTCTCTGGGAACTGTGTGTAAGCTGTCATCCATCATTATAAAATAAGCTTTACAAATTCCCTTTTTGGGAAAGGGGTTCTGCCATTCTTAGCCAGTCCAGCTGAAATGTGACTCCAGAACTACTGCAGTCAACCACCAACCAATGTGGCTGACTTTTAACTGCTCCTTGAATTACTAAGAAGGCAGTCAGGGATGAACAACAAATATTGGCTTTGCCATCAATGCCCATGTCCTAAAACTTGGCAGATGGCTTGTGATGTGGTAGTGTTTTACCATCTGAGTAGAAGAAGGTCTTTGACCTTATTCTTACAGTATTGGGCGTTCCACCAGGCTGGTGTAGCCTGATATTGTGGCGTCCACTGCTTCCTGGTTCTGCCTGTGCACCACTCTGTCCAGCAGAACCTTCAGGTTCCAGCCTTCAAAGCAGGGCAGCAATTCTTTTCCCCCACTCGCCCCAACCATCCACCAAATCCAGGACAAATGTCAGGAAGCATGTAGGGCAGAACTGGATTAATGATGCTTTCCAGGTGCACAACATGCTTTAAAGATGGCATGGATGCAGAGGATGAAGGTGATTTCAGGATAAGCATTGTGGTTAGTTGTAGGAACAACGTGATAAGATTGGGCAGGAATCGGACATGAGGGATGCTATAGGGTTGTAATAGTTAATTGATTCGGAACATTTGGTAAGATACAGTGAGAACTTGCTAGGCCTCATGGCAAAAACCCTTCCAAAAAAACTTGACTAACTTTGGACTTGGCCAAGAAAAACTGAGATTGAGCCAATTGTTTTTTTTTGCCAGTAACTTTAGGCTAATAAACTTGAAAATGGACATCGAAAGTTCTGGCCAGTTTTTTATGCTTTTAATTTCTTATTTACATAGAGGAATGAGTATAAGAAGTTTATGGACCTCCCTTGTAGAAATTAGTCTGTTCATTCTCATACCTTTTTTAAAAAAGTCATGTTTGAGTCATGACTCACCATGCTGTAGGACATAAGATATTAGCATGGGTAGAGGTTTTGTTAGCTAACAAACACATTCCACCCAATCTTTGGAAAATAGGATTAGAGTAATTAAATGGTTGGTTTTGACCAGCATGGATGTGATGGACCAATGGGCATTTCTGTGCGGTAGCTCTCTTGACTTCCTATCTGAGGAGGAATAGGGACACTGATCTCCTGTCGATGATACAAAAATGCAGGTACTGTTATAATGCAAATGCCCTACGTACTGAGTGTTCCATTGGGATCTGACAATGGAGGGTGAGGGTGGGGGCGTGCATGGGAGGAAATTGGCTGACCTTGGGAACACATGGATTCACTACCTATGAATCTGCGTATAACAAGGAGAGCGTAATGGCAAGTGGGTCATTTATCAGGTTGGCAACGTAATGAATGGAGTGCCAGATTGAGTAGTGCTGGGTCCTCAAATGCTTATGCTGTATATCAAATAATTTGGATGAAGCAAGTAATATCTGTGAGGAGAAGACAGAGTTAACATTGAGAAAAATTTAACTCTGTTAACTCTGTTTTTCTCTTCACACGTGCTGCCAGACTTGCTGTGTTTCTCCAGCAATTTGTTTTCACTTGTTTCAGATCTACAGCAGCTGCTTTCTTTTTATTTTTTTTTAAATTTGGATGATGGGTTTGTACATGTGGTAAGGTTAACTTAAAAGTAAATTTACTTAATTACTATGTAAGTTTAAGACCTAGCAGGTCAGGTCTGTCAAGTGGAATGTGTAGCCTGTATTTTGTGGGAAGTCATGGCCCCTACTGGTGTCTGAATTGACCACATGCAGGAGGCACTCCAGCTGCAGAAACTTGAACTCTGGGTTTGGGAGCTTGAATGGCACTTGGAGACACTGGCACATCTGGTGAAGCAGAGTTCAACGGATATAACTTGGGGAGGTCGTCATATTGCAGCACAAGGGAATGGTGAGTGCCAGGCAATAAAGAGAAAGAGGCACGTGTAATAATCTTTACTCCCCGTGCCATGTGCAATCTAATGAGCACAGAAATAGTCTAAGGCAGATGTGTGCATGGCTGAAAAGATGAGAGGGAGGACTCTAGGTTCCTGGAACTGACTATGGAGAAGATAGTGGCAGCTGTACAAGCCATATTGGTTCCACCTGAACAGAATTGGGATTGCAGTCCTTGAGGGGAGTTTTGTTTTGAGAGGGCTTTAAACTAACATGGCAGTGGTGCGGAAACAGTGAATAGTAGAGAAGCAAAATTCACAAAATAATTGGGGATGCAACTGGCACTAAACTTGCTAGTCGCCATGCAACATTTGAGGCCTCGGCAAAGGAGAAGGAATAAAGTGAAATCGTAGTTACTCTGCATGTATGTAAATGCAGGGTATTGCCATTGAGATATACAAAATGGAAAAAGTCTGTTTGACCCATCGCTTTTGCTTTAGCCAAGATCAACCATCCAACCATCTAACCAGTCTAATCCCATTTTCCAGCATTTGGCCCAAAGCCTTGTATGCCTTTATCACAAGTGCACATTTAAATATTTGAATGTTACAAGGGTTTCTGCCTTGACCACCCTTTTTTATAGGCATTGAGTTCCAGATTCTTCCCCCCCCCCCCCCCCCCCTTTTTTTTTTTTTGGGTGACAGGTGTGTGTAGTTAGTTAGTTAATAATATCTTCTGTCCCTGACTGAAATCTGTGCCTCTGATCACTTTTTTTTTCCCTCCAAGGGGAAAAGTTGTTTTCTCTTTTTTTATTTTTGTCCTGTCTATGCCCCTCCATTTTTGTCTCAACCATGACCC
>NC_063332.1:138941426-139042065 GCF_021869965.1 Rhincodon typus | reverse complement strand
CCGCATCTTCACTTCCCTTCCTCACCCCCTCAATCTCCTCTCCTTAAAGGAAAACAACCCCAGTCTGTCCAATCTCTTTCTCATAACTGAAATTCTCCAGGCTAGGCAACATGTTGGTAAATCTCCTTTGCACTGTCTCCAGTGCAATTACATTTCTTTTACATGGATTCCAGAGCTGCGCAGAACTGTTCTAGCTTTGGCCTAACCAATGTCTTACACAGTTCCAGCATAACCTCCCTGCTCTTAAATTCTGTCTCCTCTTAAAGGCACTCCATGCCAACATTACTGAGTAGTTAAGTTTTTAAGCCTCAATGAGCTAAGTATAGACAGCCTGTACACTACAGGCATCCCATTTGAGAAGCAAGCATTCCTGGATTGTGGGCAGGAGAGCTGTGTGTAGTCCAGCGTGCACGTGTCCAGTCCAACCATCTCAATCACAGGTGGAGAAATGTCTAGAAACAGTTGTTCAGGATACAATTACTAATTTTGCAAAGAAAAAGGTGAGTTGATTAGGAAGAGTCAGCACAGGTTTCTAAAGGGGTATTTAACCAACTTGGTACTAGAGTTTTTTTTTATTCACTCTTGGAACTGGTGTTACTGGCTGTCCAGCATTTGTTTCCCAGCCCTAGTTGCCCATAAGAATGTGGTGAGCTACCCTTTGAACCACTCTTGTCCAAGTGCTGTAGGTAGACCCACAATGCCATTAGGGAGGGCATTCCAGGATCTTGAGCCACAAACACTGAAGGAACAGTCTTTCCAACTCTGGGATGTTTGTGGATATTGAGGTTGGTTGGCTCGCCAAGCTAGTTTGTTTTGCCGACGTTTCGTTACCATGCTTGGTAACATCCTCAGTGCAGCCTCCGATGAAGCGTCGCTGTGTTTTCCCGCCTGGTTTTTAAACTCTGGGGTCCGTTGTGATGGATTGTCTCACTTCCGGGTTTCCTCCGTAGTGGAATGTATATGGGGTCGAGTTCAGTGTGTTTATTAATAGCCTGCTTCGTGGAGTGCCATGCTTCCAGGAATTCTCGTGCTTGTCTCTGCCTAGCTTGTCCCAGTCGAAGTTGTGGTTCTCCTTGTCCACGTGGATTGAGATGAGTGAGTATTGGTTGTGTCTTTTTTGTAGCCAGTTGGTGTTCATGTACTCTTGTTGTTAGTTTCCTTCCTGTTTGTCCGAATATAGTGATTCTTGCAGTCACTGCAGGGGATCTTGTAGATGACATTGGTCCTGTCATCCATGGTGGGGAGTGGGTCTTTAGTTCGGGTGAGCACTTGTTGTAGGGTTGACATGGGTTTGTGTGCCACTCTGATGCCCAGTAGCTGTAGGCGTCTTGTGAGTTCCGACGTGTTCCTGATGTAGGGTAGTGTGATGAGTGTGTCAGGACTTGTAGAATCTTTCTGATGTTCGTGTAGGCATCTTCTGACCCGGTTCTTTGGATATCCATTATCCTCGAACACTTGGAAGAGGTATTCTTCTTCTCTTGGTGTAGTTCCATGTTGCTGCAGTGTGTTGTTGCCATTTTAAATAGTGTTCGCACGCAGCTTAGTTTTGTGTGTGCTGGGATGGTTACTATTGAAGTTCAGTACCTGGTCTGTGTGTGTGGCTTTTCGGTGTACTTTCGTTTGCAGTTCCCCGTTTGTCTTGCACTCTACCGTGACGTCCAGGAATGGGAGCTGGTTGTTCTTCTCCTCTTCTCTGGTGAATCTTATTCCGGTGAGGGTGTTGTTTATAAGCTTGCATGTGTCTCTTCTAATTCGGTTCATTTAATGATGACAAAGATGTCGTCTGTGTAGTGTATACACAGTTTTTGTGGATATGGCGCAAATCGAGTTGACTGCTTTGTCCTGGATGGTGTCAAGTTCTCAAGTATTGCTGGAGCTGCACCCATCCAGGTAAGTGGAGCAAGTTCCATTCCCCTCCTGACTTGTGGTATGTAGATGGTGAACAGGCTCTGGGGAGTTAGGAAGTGAGCTATGTTCTGCAGTATTCCTGCACTCTGACCTGCTTTTGTAGTCACTGTGTATTTGTGTCCAAGTGAGTTTCTGGTCAATGGCAACTACCACAATGTTGATAGTGGTGGATTCAGTGATGGTAATGCGCTTGAATGTCAAGGCGTGGTGATTTTCATCATATTGGAGATGGTCAATACCTGGCGAATGTTACTTGCCACTTAACCAGCCTAAGCCACCCTCTATATTGTTCAGGTCTCTTGTTGCATTTGAAGATGGACTGCTTCAGTATTTGAGGAGTTGTAAATAGTGCTGAACAATTGTGCAGTCATTGGTGTATGTCCCCATTTCTGACTTTTGTAATGTTGAATAAAATGTCATTTGAAGTAGCTGAAGATGGCTGGGTCTAGGACACTACCCTGAGGAACTCCTGTTGAGAGATCCTGAAGCTAAATGACTGACTTCCCAACAACCATGACCATCTACCTATGTGCCAGGTATGACTCCAACCAGTGAAGAGTTTTCCCTGATACCCATTGATTCCAGTTTTAATTAGATGGTTTAATGTTGTACTTGGTCATTTGTGGCCCTGATGTAAAGGCCTGTCACTCTAATCTCACCTCTGGAATTCAGCTCTGTCCATAATTGAACCAAGGCTGTAATGAGTGGCCCTAGTGGAACCCAAACTAAACATTAGTGAGCAGGCTATTGCTGAGCAGATGCTGCTTGATAAGAATGACACTTTTTTTTTCTTCATTTTACTTGTGATCAAGAGTAGACTGATGGGGTGGTAATTGATGAGGTTGGATTTATCCTGCTTTTAGTATACAGGACATAGCTGGACAACTTTCTAAATTGTTGGGTGGATGCCAGCGTTTGTAGCTATACTAGAACAGCTTGGCCAGACGTACAGCAAGTTCTGGAGTGTCAGTGTTTAGTATGATTGCCCAAATGCTGTAGGGCCCATAGTTCTTGGAGTATCCAGAGCCTCCAACTGTTTCTTTATCACCATGGAGTGAATCGAATTGGCTGAAGATTTGTATCTGTGATGCTGGAGACCACTGGCGGCTGAGATAGTCTACTTGACACTGACTAAAGATTGTTATGAATCTTCAACCTTTATCATTTGTGCTGTCTTCTGCAGGGCTCTTCGATCATTAAGGATGGGGATATTTGTGGAGCTTCCACCTCCTGTGAGTTGGTTAGTTGTCCACTACCATTCATGACTGCATGGTGGCAGTACTTTCCATAAGAAATAGGAACAGGAGTTGGCCATTAGGCCCTTTGAGTCAGCTGTGCTGTTTGATAGGATTGTAACTGATTCAACCTTCCTCATGTCCATTTTCCTGTGTTTTCCCTGAAACTGTTGATTTTTTTCCCCAGCAGAGCTCGGATCTTTTGGCTGTGAAATTGCTTGGCTTTGTCTATCATTTGCTTGTGCTGCTTTGGTATGCAAGTAGTCCTGTATGGTAATTTTCCCAGGTTGACACATCACTTTTTAGGTATGCCTAATGCTGCTCCTGGTGTGGCTGCCTGCATTCTCCATTTGAAACGGAGTTGATCCCTTGGCTTGATAAGGGCAGAGTCAGATATGTTGGGCCATGAGGTTTGCATATTGTTTTGGAGTACGATTTTGTTGCTTTTGATAGCCCATGGTGCTTTATGGATATCCAGTCTTGAATTGCTAGATCTGTTGGGAATCTGTCCAATTCAGTATAGTAGTAATTTCACACCACACGTTAAGGGGTATTCTCGATGTGAATGTGGGACTTTGCCTCCGTGAGGACTGTGTGGTGGTTACTGACTGGAACTATCATGGACAGATCCTTTTGCAGCCTGCAGATTGGTAAGGATGAGGTCAATATGTTTTTGTGTTCTTTTCACCATCTCCCGCAGACCCCTATCTAGTAGCTATGCCCTTAAGGAGCCAACCAGCTCCAAGTAGTTCTGCTGCAGAGTCACTCTTGGTGACTGAAGGCCCCATCTTAGTTGTTCCAAGTGTTAGAACACAGAACATGTCCTTCGGCCCACGATGTTGTGCCGAACGTTTACCCCAAACCTAAGGTCTAACCTCCACCCCTACCTTGTACTATCATTCATATGCCTATCTAATAGCTGCTTAAATGCCCCTAATGAGGCCGACTCCACTACCCTCTCCGGCAATGCATTCCACGCCCATACCACTCTCTGAGAAAAGAATCTACCTCCTGACGTCTCCCCTATATCTACCTCCACTCACTTTAAAACTATGCCCCCTCGTAATAGCTACCTCCACCCTAGGGGAAAAGTCTCTGGCTGTCCACTCTATCTGTACCTCTGATCATTTTGTACACCTCTATCAAATGATTGTCCATGAACTTATTAATCCACCCTTCCACTCCTACATCCGAATCATTTACAAAAATCACAATTAGAAGAGGACCCAGAACAGATCCTTGTGGTACACCACTCGTAAATGTTGTTCAAAGTAGTGGAGTACTAATTCCTTCGCTGAAGGAGGACAGTATGTAGTAATCAGCAGGTGGTTTCCTTACCCATATTTCACCTGGTGCTGAGTGACTCTGGACCCCACAAAGCCTGTTGAGGAATTGCCCTCCTAATTGTATACCACTGTGCTGCCATCTCTGGTGGGTCAGTTGTCCTGTGGGACAAACTTATCCAAGTTAATGTTAGTGTCTGAGAAATTAGTCTGTAAATATGTGGTTCCATAAATTGCTTGACTTGTCGTTGGAGACAACTCTTTTACCCCCCCCCCCCCCCACCCCCTGCAATTTTGGCAGTCCCGTGCCCACTCCCACATGAGAGAGCAGCAGTTAAATTGTGCAGTATCCTCTATTTGACAGCTACGTTTATGGTTCAGTCCTAGAACTCACTTGCCTTTTAAGGAAAACAATGTTTTGACTCCCAGCCAATGTATAGCAATCTTTTTGGACCTCTTGTGGTGCAGTAATAGTGTCCCTGTGTCAGACCCAGAAGGCTTGCGTTCAAGTCCAGAGATGTCACTGAACATCTGAATAGGCTTATTTTAGAATATCTACATAGAAAAAAGGTGCAGGAGTAGGACATTCAGCCCTTCGTGCTGCGGTGCCATTCAATTTCTTTTCAACTTCTTTTCTGAAGAAGGGTCTAGGCCCGAAACGTCAGCCTTCCTGCTCCTTTGATGCTGCTTGGCCTGCTGTGTTCATCCAGCTCTACACCTTTGTTATCTCAGATTCTCCAGCGTCTGCAGTTCCTACTATCTCTGCCATTCAATTGCATGGCTACTCATGCACTTTCATTATCCCACCCCCACTTTCTCACCAAACCCTTTGATCTCTTTAGCTGCAAGGGCAACGTCCAGCTCTCTCTTGAATATATCTAATGTACTGGCCCCAACAGCTTTCTATGGGAGAGAATTCCACAAATTCACAACTCTGAAGAAATTCTTTGTCATATCTCCAGTCCCGAATGTCTTGCCTCTCTTATTCTTAGACTGTGACTCCCAGTTGTGAACTTGCCCAACATCAGGGATATTCTGGAAAAGCTCAGCAGGTCTGGCAGGATCTGTAAAGGAAAAATCAGTTAGTGTTTCGGGTCTAGTGACCCTTCCTCAGAACTGAAATGTTAACTTTTTTTCCTTCACAGATGCTGCTTTTCCAGCAACTTCTGTTTTTGTTCCTGATTTTACAGCATCTGCTGTTCTTTGGCTTTTATCAGGAATATTCTTCCTGCATCTAGCCTGTCCAAAATTTTTTGAGACTTTGCATCTGCCCCCACCACCTCCCCCCCGCCTTTCTAAATTTCAGTGAGTACAAGCCCAGACAATCCAGTCTGTCTTCATATGTCAGTCCTGCCATCACGGGAATTAGTCTGGCAAACCTTCACTGGACTCCCTCAATAGCAAGAATATCCTTCCTCGGACTAGGAGACCCAAACTGCTCACAATACTCCCACGTGTGGCCTCCCCTTAAGGCCATGTATAACTGCAGCAAGACATCTTACTCCGATAGTCAAATCCTCTTTCCTCACCACCCGCTGCACCTACATGACCACCTTCAACTGTTGCACCTCACCTTTTCTTAAACTACCACCATTCAGATGATGATCTGCCTTCCTGTTCGTGTGACCAAAGTGGATGAATTCATGTTTATCCACATATTGTATTTGTCTACTCGGCCAGCCTGTCCAAATCACCCTGCACCCTTATAGCATCTTCCTCAGAGCACACACTGCCACCCAGCTTCGTGTTATCTGCAAATTTGGAGATGTGGCATTTAGTTCCTTTGCAGAATATGCATTAACAATTTGTATACAGTTGGGGTCCCAACACTGATCCTGGCAGTACCCCACTCGTCACTACCTGCCACTCTGAAAAGGACCCATTTATTCCAACTCTGTTTTCTGTCTGCCAACCAGTTCTGCATCCACATCAATACATTGCCTCTGATACCTTTTAAGCTTTAATTTTCCTTACTAATCTCTTGTGCACAACCTTGTCCAAAGGTTTTTGAAAGTCCAGATAAACAACATGTGCTGATTCACCCTTGTCCACTCTACTGGTCACATCCTCAAAATAATCCAGGAGACTTGTCAAATATGATTTCTCTTTAGAGAATCCGTGCTGACTAGGACAGATCCTGTCATCACTTTCCAAATGCTGAGTTATTATATCCTTAACTCCCAGCATTTTCCCCATCACTCGGGCTTACTGACCTATAATTCCCTGTTTTCTTCCCCTTTTTTTGAGTGGGTTACATTTAGCTACCCTGAGATAGTAGGAACTGCCGATGCTGGACTCTGAGATAACAAGGTGTAGAGCTGGATGAGCGCAGCAGGCTAGGCAGCATTAGAGGAGCAGGAAAGTTGACATTTCGGGTTCTGAAGAAGGGTCCAGACCCAAAATGTCAGCTTTCCTGCTCCTCTGATTCTGCCTGGCCTGCTGTGTTCATCCAGCTCTACACCTTGTTACATTAGCTACCCTCCTATGTTTAGTATCCTAAGCTTTTATTAATAGGAATGTTGAATGTTAGTAAGTGTTGAACTTGTGTAAGGCAGTTGTTATACCTCAGTGTGGAACTGAGTGTATAATTTTGGGTGGCACATATGAGGAAAGTTGCGAACACGTTGAGGAGATGGAGAGGCAATTTCTCAATTAGGTGAGAAACTTCAATTATGAGGTTAGATTGAAGAGTTTGTGGCTGTCCTCCTTGGAAAGAAGGCCGAGAGGAGGGTTGATAAACATACTCAGAATCTTGAGTGGACTGAATAGAGGAGTTGGAGAGAAACCATCCCCATTTTTAAAAAGAACAAGATGACATGGATTAATGTGATTTGCAAACAGAGCAAATATGATATGAGAGAAATCTTTTTCACACTCCATACTTGGGCTATGGAATGCACTGTCACCCCTAGGGTGGATGTAGGCTCAATTGAGAGCATTGGAAAATTTGGGTTTAAAAAGTGCAGTGTATGAAGAAAATGTAGGAGATTCAAATAAGATAATCTTCATTTGAAGAGCTACTGCAGGCACTGAGAGTTGAATTCTGAATAGCCTCTTGCATCAGGAACTTTTGTATTCTGTTTTGAAGAGCTTCTAAAAAGATAGGTAGGCTGTGGGTTGGAAAAATATTGGCTTAAGGAATCCAATGAAGGGAAATGTGAACTTGTCTACTTTGAATGAGGAATACAGAAGTGTAATTTTTAAATGGAGAGAGATTCCAGGACAACAAGGTATAGAATGTGTTGTCACTTGGTACAAGGTGACCCATTTATTTTGACCCGCACAAAAAACAATGCCTTTGCCAACCACAATGAATCTCCCATGCATCTTTTTTCTCTTTGCCTTGTGCAAATTGCACCTCCATTATTTCAGTATTGGTGTAAAGGGATGATCTGATGCATCAACCAGTCTTTGTCCCCTTGCAGTTTTTTTTTGCTTGAAACAACCCAACAAAATTTGAAGGAATGTGATACTACTCCTATTAAGACCAGAGTTTTTAAACAAATGTTTTGGTTATTGCTGGCAAAGATCATGGCTAACCATGATCGTAAAGGCTTTCAAGAACTTGAAATAAAGTGTAGGTGTTGAAGATACTCCACGAAGGAAGAGCATGCAAACACATTCATGCAGGTTTCAATGTCCAACATAATACACTAGGTGGCTGTATAAAAGACTTAGAGCAGTATCTAACCTGCATTATCCTTCCAGACCTCTTCCAAATAGCAAACATCAGTCTCTTGTTCTCTCCTCTGTTTGTTGTTTTTTCTTGAACAGCAACTTGTTTCTAAGTTCAATTCTCAGCTGCAACTCGGATCCAAAATAAAAATGAGAAAAATATCCAAAAATAATGAAGGACTTAATGCAGCGGTTTGGGTGTGACCTCACCAGTCTGCAGAAAGCATGTTTATGATCATGGCTTTTTGTGTACAGGTGAAAAATTTAAAAAAAAATTAAACTTTCTGCTTGTTATTTTTTATTAACTTAAATCCCGTGGTATTTGAAATTGCATTCTTTGTATGTTGTGTCCAAAGTTTTTAAATCAGTGATATATAATTGAAAATAAATTTAATTTTGAATTCTTCAATTCTGTTACTGTGATCCCAAAGATTTTAATCAAGCCATAAAGTGGGATCACTACACTTTTTTTGAGTTGAAAGGAGTGAATGTTGAAGTGATGGATGATGTGAGCTGTTTTAAGCTTGACATCATCCAGCACAAATGAATATTGTTGGAGCTGCAGTCATTCAGGCCACTTGAGTATTCCATCGCACTCCTGACTTGTCTTTGTAGATGGAGGGCAGGTACTGGGGAGACGGAAGGTGGATCACTCGCCACAGAATTCCCGGTCTCTGACCTGGTGAGCAGTGGTGTTCTGCAAGGATCAGTACTGGGACATTTGTTGTTTGTAATGTATATAAATGATTTGGATGAAAATGGTGGTCTGATTTTAAATTTGCAAATGACACAAATTTGTGGAGTTGTGGACAGTGAGGAAGTTTGTCAAAGGATACAACAGAATATGGATCAGTCGGAAAGTTGGGCAGAGAAATTGCAGAAACAGTTTAATGTGAGCTGATGCATTTTGGGAGGCCAAAAGCCAGAGGAAAGTATACAGTGAAAATTATGACCTTTTGATATCCAGAGGGATCTTGGGGTGCAAGCCCATAGCTTCCTGAAAGTGGAACACGAGTGGATAAAGTGGTAAAGAACATACGGCGTACTTCATTGGTTGGAACATTGAGTACAAAAAGCATAAGAAATAGGAGCAGGAGTAGATTATCTGGCCCTTCAAGTCTGCTCCACCATTCAGTAAGATCATGGATGATCTCTTTGTGGACTTGACTCCACTTACCTGACCACTTGCCGCAACCCATAATTCCATTACTGTTCAAAAATCTTTATCTTTGTTTTTCAGACATTCAATGAAGTGGCCTCCCCTTCACTGGGGAGGGAGTTCCACAGATTCACAACCCTTTGGGAGAAGTAGTTCCTCCTGCGCTCCTAAATCTGCTCCCTCTTATTTTGAGGCAAGCCCCCTTGCTCTAGTTTCACCTAGAGTCATCAGAGAGTCAGCATGGATTTAGGAAGAGGAAATCATGATAGACAAATCTGTTAGAATTCTATGAAGATATAACTAGTAGTGGACAAGGGGGAGCCAGTTAATTGTAGTATATTTGGACTTTCAGAAAGTTTGACAATATCCTGCGTCAGAGATTAAAGCGCATGAGACTGGGGTAAGTGCATTGAGATGGAGAGGAAACTGGCAGAGAAGAAACCTAAGGAATTAATGGGTCCTTTTCAAATTGGCAGGCAGCAACTAGTGGGGTGCCACAGGGATCAGTGCTGGAACCGCAGCCCTTCACAATACATATTTAATGATTCGGATGATGAACAAGATGTAACATCTCCAAGTTTGAAGATGATAGCAAGTTGGATGGGAGGTGAACTGCAATGAGGATGCAGAGATCCTTCATGATCAAGTCAGTGGCAGATGCAGTATAATTTGGATAAATGAGGTTATTCGCTTGTTTGTTTGGCTGGCAAAAACAAGATTACTACCTGAATGGCTGGCTGTAAGTTAGGAGAGCAGTGTGTGCAGTGGCACCTGGATGTCCTTGTGCACCAGTCGCTGAAGGTGCAGAAGACAAGTGGTATGTTGGCCTTCATTTGAGAGAGATTGAGTACAGGAGCAGGGATGTGTTGCAATTATACAGGGCCTTGGTGAGGCCAGACCTAGAATATTATTGTGCAATCTTGGTCTCCTTTTCTTCAGTGAAGGTTTACCAGGCTGATTCTGGGGATGAGGAGAGATTGACTGACTGACTGACTGACTGTCAGTCAATGTTGGGATTGTCTTTTTTTTTTTTTTTTCTTTTGCTAGAGTTCAGAAGAATTGGGGAAGGGGGAAATCTGAGACTTAAAATTCTAACCAGACTAGAAAAAGTAGATGCAGGGTAGATGTTCCTGATGGTGTTCAGAACCAGGGGTCACAGAATGAGGATTTAAGGTAGACTATTTAGAACGGAGATGAGAATTTCTTCACCGAGTGGTGAGCCTGTGGAATTCATTACCACAGGAAGTAGTTGATGCCAAAACATTTGAATGTATTCAATAGGTGACTAGATATAGCACTGGGGGCAAATGGGAGCTGAAGTTATGGAGAGAAAGCAGGATTAGGCTATTGAGTTGGATGATCAGCTATGATCATGAAGAATGGCAGAGCAGGCTCAAAGTGCCAAATGGCCATCTCCTGCTCCTATCTTCTATGTTTCTGTGTAACTCCAGGTTCAACCTAGTGAATCTCCTCTGCATCCCTTCCAGTGCCAGTACATCTTTTCTCATAAGGAGACCAAAACTCTACACAATACTCCAGCTGTGACCTCACCAGCACCCTGTACAGCTACAGCATAACCACTTTTTTTTTAAGCTCCATCCCTCAAGCAGCGAAAAGACAACTTTCCATTTGCTACCCTAATTACCTGCAAACCAACCTTTTGTGGTTTATGCACAGACACTCAGTATACTGCAGTTTTTTTCACCATTTTAAATAAAACAGTCCCTTTTGACATTGTTATTACCAAAAATGGATGACCTCACATTTACCAACATTATAGCCCATCCTCTAGACCCTTGCCCACTTACTCAACCTATCTGTATCCCTCTGCAGACTGTGTTCTTCTGCATGTTTTGCTGTACCACCCATCTTATTCAACTGCAAACTTTGACACACTACATTTAGTCCCCAACTCCAAGTCGTCATTTTTAAACAAATGTGGTCCCAACAGTGATCCCTGAGGTACACCATTAGCCATCGATCCCCAACCACATACACATCCATTTCTTTTTATCCCCTCTTTACTTTCTATTAGTTAACCTCTCCTCTCCCCATGCTAGTATGTTACCTATAATGCCATGCACCTAACCTAATGCAACAGTCTTTTGTGTGGCACCATATCAAATACCTTTTGGAAATTTAAATACACCACATCCACTGGTTCCCTGTTGTCCCACTATGCTCATGAGAATTCCAATCAATTAGTTAAATGTGACCTGCCTTTCATTAACCCATGCTGCATTTGTCCAATAGAACAATGCCCTATCTTGATTATATCACTTTCTTTCTAGTGATAGATTCAAGCATTTTACCCACTACAGAAGTTAACCTAATAGGTCTATATTTACCCACCCTTTGTTTACCTTTTTTTCTTTTAAAACAGTGGTGTTGCTTTGGAAAACGGCAAATCTGCTGGAACTGCACCAGAGTCCAGCGAGTTTTCGTAAATTACCACTAGTGTGGTTTGCTATTTCCCCTGCTGTATCTTCTGTATCCCAGGATGCATTCCATCAGGGCCAGGAGACTTGTCGACCTCTAGCCCCATTAGCTTGCCCAACACTACCTCTTCAGTGGTGATAATCGTTTATAGGTCCTCACTTGCCTTAGCCTCCTTGTCATTGGCATGTTATTCTTCTTCCAGTGAAGACTGACGCACAATACCTGTTCAATGCCTTGGCTATTTCTTTATTTCCCATTATTAAATACCCCTCTCATCCTCTAAAGGACCAATGTTTACCATAACTGCTTTTTTTGTTTTTATGTATTTGTTGAAACATTTGCTTTTTTTTAATATTCTTACCTGGTTTACTCTCATCTATTTACCTTCCTTTTTTATAGTTTTTTTTGTGGTTTTCTGTTGGGAAATTTTAAAGGTCCGTCTTCTAGTTTCCCACTAATCTTTGCATCTCGGTATGATTTAGCTTTCAATTTGATACCTTTTTTATTTCCATAGTTATCCATGGCTGATCATTCCTCTTTTCCTTCAAGTCCTTCCTCTTCATTGGTATATACTTTTGCTGAGCACTGAAGAATCGCTTTGGAAATCTTCCCACAGTTCCTAAATTGTCTCACCATTATAGTCTTTGCTCCCAGTCTACTTCAGCCAATTCTTCTCTCAGCCCATTGTAGTCTCCTTTGCTTAAGCACGAGATAGTTGTATTGGATTTTACCTTCTCACCCTCCTGGATTTTAAATTTAATCATACTGTGATCATTTCCTTCTGATAGGATCCCCAATTATGAGATCATTAATTATTCCTGTCTCATTACATAGGACCAGATCTAGGATAGGCTATTCCCTCGTAGGTTCTATTACATACTGTTTGAGGACACTATTGAGGATATGTTCTATGAACTCCTCCTCAAGGATGTTTTGACTGACTTGGTTTCTCCAATTAATACGTAGATCAAAATCGCCCATGATAGCAGCCGTACCATTTTTTTACATCAATTGTTTCTTTGTTTAACACAGTGGGGTGGGCAATGTTATTTGGTAGCCTATAGACTAAGCCTACCAGAGACTTTTCCCCCTTCTTATTTCTAATTTCCACCCACATTGATTCAACCTTTATTCTCCATGGAACTTGATATCATCTCTCACTATCGCCCTGATGTCATCCTTTTTAAATATCAGCTACACCATCTCCCTTTCCTTTCCTATCTGTTTTTCCAAATATTCTGATGCCCCTGGATATTTAACTTCCAGTTGTGACCACACTGCAAATGTCTCTCTGTACTGGCCACTATATGATTTGTGCTGTCAACTCATTTACCTTGTTTCGAATGCTACAAGCATTCAAGTAAAGTGCCGTTATGCTAGTTTTTATACCTCTTTTGAATCTTAACACCTCCACCAGATGAATCATTTTGTAAACATTCTCTTTTGTTCCGTCACCACCTGATTTCCAATCATCTGTGCTACACTGTTCAGCACCTGCTTGCTTTTTGTTTACTGTCTTGATTCTCTCTTTTTTTTCCTTAAGCTCTCGCCCACTCTAACTCAAAGCTTCCCCTTGGGTTCCTATACCCCTGCTAACCTAGTTTAAAGTCTAACCAACAGTGCTAACAAAATCACCTGCAATAATAGTAGGAATAAATTACTGCAGATGCTGGTGATCACAGTGGGTCATCAGATGAGGAGTCAGCTAGACTTGCGACATTAGCTTGCTCTCTGTCCGTGGTTGCTGTCTGATTGTTCTGATCTCTAACATTTTACTGTTTTCACCACCTGTGAGAATATTGGTCCTGTCACTGTTTGAGTGAAGACCACCCTTCTTGAACAGATCCCAATTACTTAGAAATCTAAAGCCTGCCCCCCCCTCCTGCACCACTCACCACTCCCCCCTCCCCCCACCCACCCAAAGCCATGTGTTAAACTGCCTAACCTGCCAATTCCTAGCCTTGCTAGCACATGGCATTAGTAGTAATCAGTCTCCAGATTACTACTACCTTTTTTTGAGGTCCTGGCTTTCATTCTGACTCCTAACTCCCTGCATTCAGCCTTCAGGACCTCATCCCTGTGTTACTTGTACCAACGTGTACCATGACCACTGGCCAGTTTCTTCTACTCCCCACCTCACCAAAATGCCCTGCAGATGCTCAGTAACCAGAGGCACCACACTATCCTGTTGAAACTAAGTAGCTGCAGAAGCACCTCATCTGTTCCTGTAACAATTGAACCTGCTATCACGAAGTCCCAAGTGTTTTTTCTCCCTACACTGTGCAGCTGAATGTTGTTGTGCTGCAGGCTTTGTTTTGGCTGCAATTCCCTGAGGCATTATCATGTTGCCAGATCTCAGCACAGAGTACCAGTTGGTTATTGGGATGGATTTTGGAGACTCCTGCACCACCTGCCTCTGCCTTATGGTTGTGTGACAGTTACCCATTCCATATCCTCCTGTGTCCTTTTCCACTGTGGTTTGTCTGTTTGTATGTGCTATCCACGTAACACTCTGCCGGATGTTCCTCAGCGCCTCCAGATTTTGCTCAAGCTCCGTAACCCAGCAGTTGAGTTGGTGGTACTGACGATACCTCCTGCACGTATTGCTCGTTGATGCAATCAGCATCCAAGAGCCCCCACATGTTACAGGTGGAGCATACTGCTTTGAGCTGGCTTGCCAACTGTTTAATTAACCCAATAATTACCTGACTAAATCTAATTCTTGCAAACACTAATGGTTAAGTGTAGTAATTTTGAGGTTATTTGATTTACAGTAAGAAAATGTAAAGTTGTATTCACCCCTCAATCAATCACTTATTAGCTTGGCATCTCTCTGACTTCTCTGTTGCTGCTTGCACTTTTTTTTAACTTGCTGGAACTCTTGCTGCTAACCTCCCTCTTGTGATGTCTTGGCCCCTCTCAGCCTCACCTCAGTATAGAAACTGACCAGTCATGTTGCAGCTGTACAATATTTCAGTTAGGCTGCATTTGGAGAATTGTGTGCTGTTTTGGTCACCACACGACAGGAAGGATAGAGGCTTTGGAGAGGGTACAGAAATGGTTTACCAGGAAGTTGCCTAGTTTGGAAGGTGTTAACTATAAGGAAAGGTTGGATAAACATGGATTGTTTTTGCTTGAGCATCAGAAGCTGAGGAATGATCTGATATAAGTACATAAAATAATGAAGGACGTGGATAGGGTAGATAGCTGGAATCTCTTTCCCAGAGTGGAAATGTCAACTACTAAGGGGTATAGGTTTAAAGGGTTTGTGGAGGGTGGAGGACTAAAACAGATGTGCGAGAAGATTTCTTACACAAAGTAATAGGTGCCTGGAATGTGTTGCCAGGGATGACAGATATGACAGCAAAGCTTGAGGCATTTAGAAAGATAGTAATAGGCAGGGAATAGAGGATATGGGTCAGGCATATTGGATTATCTTAGAATAGCATCATAGTTGGTACCAACGTGGTGGGCTGAAGGGCCTGCTCCTGTTCTGTACTATATCCTGTAAGATGTAGGAGCAGAATTAGACCATATGGCCCATCTCATCTGCTCTACCATTCACTTATCAAACCCATTCTCCTGCCTTCTCCCCATAACACTTGATCCTTTTTTTTTTTACTATTTTGCCCTCAAAGGGATAACCTGTTCACCAACACTCCGTCTGGATTGCACTTGGATGTTTGTCTGTAATATCGCTTCCTGACTGTTACTGTCAGGTTTTTGCTTCAGTGGTCAGGACATCTTTTCCAATTTTCAAACAAACCCTCAGCAGATAGTAAGGAGTATTCTATAGATTCTGCAGGCCTGGGCATGCCATTATTGTTTCCAGTGCCGAGATCAATGCCAGATGGTCCATCTGTTGCATTCCTTTTAGACTTAGTTTGTAACAATTGAATGGCTTCTAATTGAGTCCAGCTAAGAGTGAAGCACATGATTGTAAATCTGGAGTCACATGTAGGCCAGATGAGATGAGGATGGGAGGCTTCCTTCTCTAAAGGGTATCGTGAACCAGATGGTTCATTTTTGCTGCCGTTAGACCAGTTTTAATTTCAAATATGATTTAATTCAATGTCACTATCTACTTTGTCCCAGAAATACACCAGGGTTCTGAGTTTAGATTTTAACTGTCACATTACCACTATGCTACCACCTCTCCTGTAGATGAGAAAGATCATGATAACCAGACAGAAAACCAGGTTTTGTTAAAACAAATGCATTGAAAATGACATTTCTTCAGAATAGTATATACACTGGACTGATCAAACAAAATCCTGAAAGAGTTGATGGCTATCTCTGGCATGGTTGCCTGAAGAGAAAAGAGAGTTAAGAAATTTGCTTGGCTTGTTCCAATATGGGAGCTCACTTGTATTGCACGTGCTGGTAAAACACAGCAAGCCTGCAGAAACTGATTAACGATGTGATTACTGCTGGTCAAGTAACATGATAGGAGTTTCACCAAACTCGACTAAAGGGAGACTAGTCTGTCATACTGCAACAGAAAGAAGCCTATTGCTGTAAGTAGTTGCTTTTGTAAAAGGACTGGGAACAGCCCTCGTACCAAAAAAAAAGTCATAGCATTCACATCCCAAGGCTTTAAACTCAACTGAGATATGCTAACAGTTTTTGGCAGCTGCATGTGGATGTGAGAAATTCTATACGTGTGGGGAAAGACTTCATCATGGAAAGTGAGCTTCATGTACTGGAACAGATCTATGAGAAGAATGTGTAAAGCATCAGCAAGATAGAGCAGAAGTTGATCCTCATTTTCAGAGTTAACTTTTTTTAAAAAAGAAATCAATTCATCCCATAAATTTGGTAATTACTCTTGAAGATAGTGATGAGCTGCTTTTTGAACCACACCAATCCATGTAGAGTAGTTGTGTTTTCAGTGCTGTTATGAACACTGTGTTGAAGAATTTTCTTACAACAACAGCAAAGAGACAATAACATGCTTCCAAGTTCGAGGAGGGTTCACTGGACCCGAGACATTAACTGATTTCTCTTCACAGATGCTGCCAGACCTGCTGAGCTTTTTCAGCAACTTTGTCTTATTTGTATGAGACAATGCGTTTCCAGTTTGGAAAGAGTATAGCTTGGAGGCAGCTTGCAGGTGGTGCTGTTTCCATGCATCTGTCCCTGTAGAGATCGCAAGTTTGGAGGATGCTGCACCATTTGGCAAGTGGAGAATATACCATCACACTGACCTAATTTTTAAAGAAATTTTATATATCAAAATGTTAATTGTTTCTCTTTCCACAGATCCTGCCAGACCTGCTGAGTTCCTCTAGCACTTTTTCAGCACTCCTACTTGAGCTGCTGGTCTAAACCTCTTTCCATTTCTGACAAATTCCAATTTTTGGACAAACTCTAATTGCTTGGAAATATCATAAACTAAAATCTTTCAACTGGGGTAATTTTTTTCTCTTTTGAACATTTAAAAAAAAAACTGGATTCTTCTGCTGGGAGTAAACTGTTCCCTCCATTGAACTCCAGATTCTCTTGAACCGAAGTCAAAAACTAAACTAATGACCCCAGTCTGTTCTGTCTGTAAACTCAGTGGCATAAGCAGTCTATCCATCAAGACCAAAAGTGTCCGGCTAAAGACTTTACTGGATTGCATATGTTCTTGGAAATTGTGTATTTAGGCATTCTAATCTCTTTTTTTTTTTTTTTTTTTCCTTTTTTTTTTAAGAAAGAATGTTTCCCAGAACTGACCAAAATACCCCTGCCTCTATTTTTGAAAACCAAATTTCTAAAATAATTTTATTGTAAACATGTATCATAACCAATACCAGTGACTTCAAAATTGGAATAAATTGAGGAGAAAGCATTTGAGATTGGAGTCATCATTACAAGTAACTTCTAGCCATCTGGAAGCTTTTACATGACAAACTGCCTCCTAACCTTTTTTTTTTGAGTTTTGATATGACTCCAAATATTTGCTGTTGGTTTGAGGTTTCAGCTTTATTTCTATAAGATGCATTTTTGATTGTGAATAAACTAATGCAGATATACCCTCCTAACACTTTCACATTTTGTGCATTGCTAAACTGAGATTTTTGAAATGAGGTCTGACTAAAATATTTTCTGTTGTGATTATTCCTTTACAGAAATCGATGCTGGAGAAATTCTGCAGATGTTTGGAAAGATGTTTTTTGAATTCTGCCAAGAATCTGGCTATGATACAATTCTACGTGTTTTGGGTTCCAATGTTAGAGAGTTTCTGCAGGTAATTGTGCTTCTGATGGTAAATAGAACCTAATTCAGTCTACACCAACGAATATAAATAACTGAAAAACTACATTGGGAAAGTGTTTGATACTTCAATTTATGCATACAATTTTAAAGATAAGCTCACCTAAATTGAAGAAGGTAGGATATATAAGAGTAATTGAAAAATGTTGAGAGAATTCTGTTCATGGAGGTGCATTAAGTGCAACCTTAAGTGAATAGAATGAGCAAAATTGTCTGAATCTGCAATTCTATGAATTCGTTTAGATTTACAAATGTACTGACATTCAGTTCTTTTTTTGTTTAACTTCTCAAGGCATCATTGACTAGATTTAAGCCAATATGTAAGAATAATGAAAGGCTTTATTAATCAAGGAACAGCTAGGTGTGAATTCAGCCTGTTTGGACACGTTATAACACAACTGTGGTGATGGAATTTCGATCCATATGGGATATCAAACCAAGGTCAATTTTTTTTTTTTTTTTTTTTTTTGGTCAACCTCTTTGTGGATATCTTTATCTAAGATTACAAAGAGGCCTTAATCAATTGGGTCAATGGCATGAGAAGTGACAGATGGAATTTAATTTGGACAAATGTGAGATATTGCGTTTTTGTAAAACAAACAAACAATGGTAGGGCCCTGGATGGTGGTGTAGAACAGGACACCTATGGGTTCAAGTACACAATTCTTTGAAATTTGCATCACAGGTAGATAAGGTGGTGATGGTGTTTAGTATGCTTGCTTTCATTGCTCAGACCTTTGAATGTAGGAGTTGGGACATCATGTTGAGGTTGTACAAGACGTTGGTGAGGCTGCTTCTGCAGTACTGTGTGCAGTTCTGGTCATCCTGTTTTAAGAAGGACATTACTAAACTGGGTAGACATCAGAAAAGACTTACCAGGATGTTGCTGGGAAATGGAGGATTTGACCTATTAAAAATAGGTTGGATAGGCTGGGACTTCTCTCACTGGAGAATAAGGAGGTTGAGGGGTGACCTTTATAGATGTTTAAGATCATGAGGAGCATGGACAAGAGGAATAAAAAGGTCTTTTCACTAAGTTGGGAGAGTCCAAAACTAGGGGGAATTTTTTTCAGGTGAGAAGGTTTCAGGAAATGAGGGGCAATATTTTTAGTGGTTAGTGTGAGTTACAACATTTAAAAGACACTTTCAGTAAGCACGTGAATGGAAAAGGATCGGCAAGATATGGGCTAAATGCAGGCAGGTGAGACTAGGTTAGTTTGGAAACATAGTTGGCATAGACTAGTATGACCAAAGGACCTGTTTCTGTGCTGTATGACTGACTTTTTTAAAACCTATTTGGATGTGGATGTTGCCAGTTATTCCAGCACTTATTGTCTAGAGGGTGATTGAGAGTCAACCACATTGCTGTGGGTCTAGAGAGACATGTAGGCCAGACCATGTAAGGAGACAGATTTCTTTCTGTCTTTCTTTAAAGGACAGATGGGTTGTTAAAACATGGCGTCCATTCCCTTTTTTAAAAACGCATTATTGAATTCAGATTTCTTCATCTTCTATGGTGGTATTCAAACTCGTCCCCAGAGCATTGACCTTTTTTGAGATCTGGATTATTAGTCCAGTGACATTCCCACTGTGTCACCACCTCTCCTTTTCGTGCAGGTGGAATATGAACCTTTTTTTGGTTTGAGGTTATGGAGCTATTCCTACACTCATTGGTGTTCAATTGGGCTACTATCTGTGGGTTTGTGACCCCACTACCAACATCCTGATGGTTAATTATTATCTAGGAATTAAACTAGATCATGTTTAAAACACGGACCACAAAAGCTTGTAGGAGAAGCTAAGAATTCTGATTCCCAAAGCCTGTCCACTAAGGTGCAAGTTAAAAATATGTTATAATACACTCAATTTGCTTGGATAAGTGCAGTTCCAAAAATACTTGAACTTGGTGCTGTCCATGATAAAGCTGAACTTCTGATTGGTGCTCCATTCACTACTTTCAACATTCTGTCCCTCACTATAACTGCAGTTGCAATGTGTATCAACTAGGAAAGCATTGGAGTAACTCATTAAGGCTCTTTTTTTGTACCTTTTTTTTTCTAAATTCACATTCTCTACTGCTTAAGTCAAAAGTAGCTCTTGCACAACAGCACCACTAATCTCCGAAGTCTTTCTCCTTCCTAATTTAGCCATACCTTTGCTGTTGCTAGATCTAAATCCTGCAGCTCTCTACCTAATGCCATTTTTATATGTACCTACACCTCATAGACTCCGTTTGAGAAGGTGATTCATCACTGCACATGAACATTGCCCTGGAGAAGGCAGTGAATGAATAAATGTGTTGGTTGCAACAGCTTGAGCTTTTGGTTTTAGAACTTTGAAATGGTGCCAGCTGTTGCTTAATGCATTGTTTTGAGATCTTTCGTTTAGCAGTTTGCTATCCTTGGCCTTTTTGGTGGTAGAGGTAAAGGCAGCAAGTGCATGGGTACTCCCACCTGCTGCTTAACAGGTATTTTTACACCCCAAGGACGACAGCTGTTTGAGAAGGCAGCTCACCACGACCTCCAGGAAAGATAGGGATGGGCAATAAATGCTGACTTAGCTAGCAATATCCACATCAAGTGAACAAAAAAAAGTTATCACACCATAGGTAAAGAGTATGGAGGGAGAGGGATTAGGTGTCTACCGAACAGGCTATTTCTTTTTGGCTGTTAGTGGAGGGAGGGAGTAAGGAATAAATCAGTAAACTACTGGCCAGTCAGTCTAACCACAAGTGGTGGGGAAGCTATTGAGGGGGGAAACATTGAAACAGAATTCATCTGTGTTTAGAGAGGCAGGGATCAGTCAAACAGTCAGCATGGCTTTAGGTGATCACATCTGACCAACTTGATGAAATTTTCTTTTTACGAAGAGATGGCCAGGTGTGTAGATGAGGACAAGGCTTTTGATGCAATTTACTTGGACTTCAACAAGACCCTTTTTGATAAGGGCATGCATGTGAGACTGACAGCAAAGGTATACGCCTGTGGTATCCAAGGAAATTTTGGCAAAATGGATCCACAATTGGCTGAATGGCAAAGAGCAGAGGATGATTGTTCAAGGGTGTTTTTCCAACTGGAAGTCTGTGTCCAGTGGGGTCCCACAGAGGTCACCTTTTTGAGGCCCTTTTCGAGGCCCTTTTCTGCTTGTGGTTGACATAAATGATTTAGACTGGAATGTAAGAGGATTGCGCAACAAGTTTTGCAGATGATACAAAATTTGAGGTGGTAAAAGGTGAGGAGCATAACCTTAGACAAGAGGATAACTGACAGAGCTAATAAGTAGCAAATATAATTCCATCTGGATAAATGTGAGGTGATACGCTTGGGCAAGACAGCTAAAGCAAGGGAATACGTGAACAGTGGGACCATAGGAAACACGGAGGATCAGAAGGACTTTTATATGAATGTACCTTTTAGTTATCAGGATAAGTGGATAAAGTGGTTAAGAAGGCATATGGTATACTTCCCTTTATTACTCTAAACATAGAGAGTTCAAGAATCGGGAGGTTATGATCGAACTGGTACAGGAAAAAATGTTTCTCCTCGTTGGAGGGATCAATGACCAGGGGTTGTAGATTTAAGCTACGGGCAGAAGGCTGAGAGGAAAGAGTCAGATAGAATAGAATCCCTACAGTGTGGAAACAGGCCCTTCGGCCCAACAAGTCCACACCAACCCTCCGAGCATCCCCCTATAACCCACCTAACCTTCACATCCCTGAACGCTATGGGCAACTTAGCATGGCCAATCCACCTAGCCTGCACATCTTTGGACTGTGGGAGGAAACCCGTGCAGACATGGGGAATGTGCAAACTCCACACAGACAGTCGCCCGAGGGTGGAATCGAACCCGGTTCCCTGGCGCTGTGAGGCAGCAGTGCTAACCACTGAGCCACTGTGCTGCCCCCAAATGTACGGCATGCAAACAGATCCTTTGGTCCAACTCTTCCGTGCTGATCAGAATATCCTAAATTAATCTAGTTCCATTTGCCAGCATTTGCCCCAAATCTCTCAAGCCTTTCTATTCATATACCCATCCAGATGCCTTTTAGATGCTTAATCATACTAGCCTCTAGTAGCTCATTCTATTCATGCACCAGCCTCTTCATGAAAAGCTTGCCCCTTTAGGTCCCATTTTTTAAAAAAAAAAAAAAAACTTTCCTCTCTGTCCTTAAACCTATGCCCTCTAGTTTTGGACTCCCACACCTCTGGGAAAAGACCTTGTCTATTTACCCTATCTATGCCCCTCATGATTTTATAAATCTCTATAAGGTCACCCCTCAGCTTCCTGCTCCAGGGAAAATAGCCCCAGCCGATTCACCCTGTGTATAGCTCAAACCCTTCAACCCTGGCAACATCCTTTAAAGGGTTCAGAAAAGATTTACAAGCTTCACAACATCCTTCCTATAGCAGGGAGACCAGAATTGCTTGCAGTGTTCCAAAAGTGGCCTAACCAATGACCTGTACAGCTACAACATGACCTCCCAACTTTATACTCAATGCCACTGAAAGATTAAGGCAAGCATGGCAAAAGCTGCCTTCACTGCTCTGTCTACCTATGACTCCAGTTCCAAGGAAATTTGAACCTCCACTCCAAGGTCTCTTCTTTTTGTTTATCTTGTATCTCTTTGTCACTTGTATTTATGAAAACACTGAGATGTAAGTAAGTTGCCACAATTTGGTGTCACTTCCTAAATACAGAAATTATCAGAGGAAATAACTGAGACAAAGTTAGGGCAAAGTTCATCTTTTGTTCCCTCCATGGCTCCTGAGTTACTGGAGTGGCTACAGGCTGCTGCCAAAAGAAGGATTTCCTAACTGGGCCCACCACGCTATCACTGCTGAAGCTGACACTAAAGCCACTACCCTGCCAAAGAGGGACAGACCAGACCTACCAAGTTACTGAAGCTGCCACATTGCCACCATAGCCATGGGGATACAGTTAGAATATGGGACCGACCGACCAACTGACTGACTGACTTTTTGAGAACTGGCATGGATCCAACGGGCCTAATCGCCTCCAATGCCAAAATAACAGTCACTTTTTTGACTGACTCAATATAAGGCATGTAGAGAATGGACAGTGTTGTGGATGTTGGAATCTTTTTGTGTTTAACTTTTTAAAAATTTAGCTTGCTTAATTTACAAATTTTGTTTTTCAACTTTTAAGGGCAGATGAAGCTTATTATTTGATGATTATTGAGCATATTATCTTAAACATTTAAGGACACAAACTTTTAACTTTGTCCCCCTAGAACCTCGATGCTTTACATGACCACCTGGCAACAATCTACCCAGGAATGCGTGCACCATCATTTCGATGCACGGATGCAGATAAAGGGAAAGGTCTTGTTTTGCATTATTATTCAGAAAGGGAAGGCTTACAGGATATTGTAATTGGAATCATTAAGACAGTTTCACAGCAGCTTCATGGCACTGAAATAAACATGAAGGTAAGATAATATTTAGAGCTTTAATAATGAACATTAGAAAAACTGAAACATAGAATTGTTTCAATGCATGTTTCTCCCGTCTGTAGGATTAAATAACTCCTCACTTCATTACACCATATTACTTGATTATTTTTACGTCTTTGTTTAAACAATTTTATTACTATTTTAAAACAATAAATTTGATTGTAGCTGGCATTATAATGCATGTTTTCTTGATTATTTGGGCTGTTTAAAGGGATTGCCTCTTATACAGAATGTTGAATCACGCAAGTGGTCTGGAGAGGCCTACCTCTGTCAGGAGCAACTCATTACATCTTTTATATATCTGCCGAGTAGCATGGTCTGTTTCTTGCTATTATAATGTAAAGTGGGGATTATAGCTTGTTAAACAGCGTATTACCGTCATAAGCCACATGCCACCTCCATGATATTCAGCATCCTATATTATCAAATATCAAACAAGTCCGGCATCAAAAAGCTTTGAACTCGTGAACTTTGAACTGGTGACTTCAACTTGCCACTTTCTTAGAATAGGCTTCCTGTTGGATGCTGGGCACCAGCACATTCCATAAGCACTGACCTCAGGCACCATAAATTTTGACATCAATGTGCTGACTTCTGAGAACCTCATGGCACAATTTAAATCGACTTAAGGACACGGGTGAACATCCAGGCTGCACTGACAATTCTCTATAATACTATAAGAAAACTGCAGTCAGGAGCATGCACCAAGCCCATGGATCAAACAGTATCTCCAGGCTCTTCATTTGCTGTCATTGTGCATGCTTGTTCTGAGCCCACCTGGGCACTCGTGACATTCCTGCTTTGCACAGCCTTGCCTTTATGCACTTTTGGTTTATCATGGCAATGCAGTGAGAGGCAAATCTGTGGCACTGAGTGGCTCCACTGTAGAGGGGGAGAGAGAGAAGACAGTAGGAAGACAGTAGCTATGGTGGTTCTATTTTAAGGGAATGATATGTTGGTCAACTGTACAAGTGGCACGAGGATGGAATGTTGTCACCCTGATGCTAGAGTCAAGGATATCTCTAAGCAGGATGATCTGAAGGATGAGGGAAAACAGCAAGAGGTTTTTTTCTTTATTCGTTTTGTGGGATGTGGGATGTGGGATGTGGGTATCGCTGACTGGCCAGCATTTCTTGCCCATCACTAGTTGCCCTTGAGAAGGAGGTGTTGAGCTGCCGCCTTGAACTGCTGCAGTCCACCTGCTATAGGTTGACCCACAATGCTATAAGCAAGGGAATTCCAGGATTTTGACCCAGCAACGATGAAGTTCCTCCTTGCCTCCAAATCCTGATATTGCAACAATGAAGGAATGGCGATGTATTTCCAAGTCAGGATGGTGAGTGACTTGGAGGGGAACTTGGAGGTGGTGGTGTTCCCTTATGCCTGCTGCCCTTGTCCTTCGAGATGGAAGTGGTCATGGGTTTGGAAGGTGCTGTCTGACTATCTTGTAGATAGTAGTACACATTGCTGCTACTGAGTGTTGGTGGTGGAGGGAGTGGATGCTTGTGGAAGTAGTGCCAGTTGAGCAGGCTGTTTTGTCCTGGATGGTGTCAAGCTTCTTGAATGTTGTTGGGGCTGTACTCATCCAGGCAAGTGGAGAATGTTCCATCACACTCCTGACTTGTGCCTCGTAGATGGTGGACAGGAGAGGAGTCAGAAGGTGAGTTACTGGTTGCAGTATTCCAAGCTTCTGGCCTGCTGTTGTAGTCACTCTGTTTATGTGGTGAGTCCAGTTGAGTTTCTGGTCAATGGTAACCCCCAGGATGTTGATAATGGGGGATTTAGTGATGTAAACACCATTGAATGTCAAGGGGCAGTGGTTAGATTTGTCTCTTATTGGTGATGGTCATAGCCTGGCATTTATGTGGTGTGAATGTCACTTGCCACTTGTCAGCCCAAGCCTGGATATTGTCCAGATCTTGTTGCATTTGGACACGGACTGCTTCAGTATCTGAAGTCATGAATGGTGCTGAATGTTGTACAATCATCGGTGAACATCCCCACTCCTGACCTCTTATGATGGAGGGAAGGTCGTTGTAGTAACTGAAGATGGTTGGACCTAGGACAGTATCCAGAAGAACTCCTGCAGAGATGTCCTGGAGCTGAGATGACTGACTTCCAACAACCACAACCACAACCATCTTTCTGAAATAAATAGGGAGAGAGGGGGAGGCAGATATCTCTCCCTATTTATTTCAGAATCCCCTTCCCTCCTTCAGAAATGGGGAAGGGTCTAGGCCCAAAACGTCAGCCTTCCTGCTCCTCTGATGCTGCTTGGCCTGCTGTGTTCATCCAGCTCTACACCTTGTTATTCCCAGCCTATCTAGCCTTTGTTTACAATTCAAACCTTCCGTATCTAGCAACATCCTGGTAAATCTCTTCTGGACTCTCCCCAGCTTAATATCCTTCCTAATATGGTGACCAGAACTGGATACCACTCCAGAAGAGGCCTCACCAACACCCTGTACAAATTCATGACTTTCCAACTCCTGTACTCGAAGGACTGAGTTGTGAAGTGAAGTCTGCTGAATGTCATTTTTTAACCACCCTGTCTGTGATGCAAACTTCAAGAAACTATGTACCTGAACCAAGGCCTCCCTGTTCTGTAACACTACGTAAGGGCCTAACATTAATTATGTAAGTCCTACCCTTGTTTGTCGTACCAAAATGCAATACCTTGCATTTATCCAGATTGAATGCCATTTGCCATTTTTCAGCCAGTTGATCAGGATCCTTTTGTAATCTTAAAGCTTCTTCACCATCTACTCTGTCACCCACTTTAGTGTTGTCTGCAAGCTTACTAACCATGCCTTCAGTATTTTCATCTGAATCATTATATGAATGATGGGCAAGAGGATTCTGAACTGATCCTTGTGGAACACCACTAGTGAAAGGTCTCCAGTCCAATAAACAACCCTCCACCCCACTGTCTCCTGCTGTTAAGCCAATTATATATCCAATTGACAAGCTCACACCAAATCCCATTTGACCTAACTTTACTTGATCAGTCTACTATGTGGAACCTTTTGTTGAAGGCTTTATTGAAATTCAAGTAAACAATGTCTACTGTTCTGCCCTCAATCTTTCTGATAGCCTCCTCAAAAACAACTCTCAATCAATTTTGGGAGACCATTGTGTGAGGGAAAACTGTGCTGACTAATTGTCTTTTGCCTCTGTATAAATGGCTGTAAATGCTATCTTTTTAAAATCGCCTTTAACAATTTGCCCACAGCCAAAGTCAGGCTCACAGGTCAGTATTTCATCAGTTTCCAAAGGTACAGCATTAGCTGCCCTCCAGTTGTCAGACACTTCACCTGTAGTTATAGATGATGCAAATATTTCTGTACAGGGTCTGGCAATTTCCTCCTTACTTCGGAATACACTGGTTCAGATCCCAGAGATTTATCCATCTTCGTATTCTCTAAGACCTCTAGAACTTGTTCTTCTTCTGTAATGTGAACTTTTTTTTTCAAAACCCATATATTTGTATCTCTGCATTCCCTAGCCTCCATTTTCTTACTCCACAGTAAAAACTGATGCAAAATAATCGCTTAGTATCTCTTCCCATCCCCTGGGGTTCAACTGAAATATTTTGTCTTTAAGGGGCCCTACCCTCTCTCTCTAGTTGTTCTCTTACTCTTAGTGTACTTGGACGATCTCTTTGGATTATCCTAACCTTTATCTGCCAAAGCTATCTCCTATCTCCTCTTTGTCTTCCTAATTTCTTTCCTTGGAATGCCCCTGCTCACTTTTTATATTGATTTAACTTGGTTCAATTGAATCTCTTACCCAAATCTAAAATAAGAATCTCTCATTTTTGACTAGAACCTCTATCTTTATTCATCCTCTGTTCCTCAATCTTACTAGCCTTACTCTTCACTGTCAGGAACACAATGCCTCTGAACTCTTGTCGTCATACTCTTCAAAGCCTCCCACTTGTCAGATGTCCTTTTTTACCTGCAAACACTATTCCAATCAACTTTTGAAAGTTCTTGTCTCATCACATTTATAATTTGCCTTACTCCAATTAATAACTTTCATGAGAGGCTTATCCTTTACCATTATGATTTTTGAAACTAATAGATCGCTAGACTCAAAGGGTACCCCTACTTTTTACTTCAGTCAACTGGCCTGCCTAATTGCCCAAAAGGTTGAGTTTTGTTTCTTCTCTAGTAGGAGCAACCACATATATTGGTAAATAAACTTTTCTTGAACACATTTGACAAATTCTTCATCATCCCAACCTTTTAATACTCTAGTAGCCCAGTCAGTGTTTAGAAAATCAAAACTCCCATTTTTGCAACCTTATTAAGCTTGCATATATCTGAGAAAGCAAATGTGTAGTGAGATCAGTTTCCCTCTGACTATTGGAGGCGGGGGGGACCTATAATACAGTCCCATCAGGGTGATCTATCTTAGTTCTAAGTTCTATTTGTATTTTCACTGGATGGTTTCTCAAATATCTTCTCTAGTTTCAGTAGTAATGTACTCTTTCTTCAAAAATGCCACACCTCCCACGTCCTTTCTTGCCTTCCTATAGCATCTACAACCTAGAACACGGAACTGCTTGTCCTGTCCATCTCTCAGCCAAGTCTCTGTAATAACTATAACTTCCCAATCCCATGTTCCTAAACATGCCCTGAGTTTATCAGCCTTACCTTTTAAGACCTCTTGCATTGAAATAAATGCAATTTAGTTCAGCATTATTATGTACTCTGACTCTTTCTTTTTTTTTCTAATTGACTTGCTCTCTTCACATTCAGAACTTCCTCCAATCTTTTTAATTACACTGGTACTTAAAATTCCTCCACCCCAACACACCCACCCTCCCTTTGTAACATGAAGTCTCCCTTTGATGGAACTAGCAAATCTCCCTGCTAAGCTATTGGTCCCCTTCCAGTTCAGGTTAAACTGAAGCTTTTGAAGAGGTCTTCTGTCCAAAAGACCAGAATCCCTGAATGATACGCCACCTCTTTGGCCATTGATTTTATGGCCTCTATCCTTTTTTTTTTTTTTTTTTTTTTTTTTTTTTCCTCCTTTTTTTTTTTTTATTGGGTGTAAACCAGAGATTTCTCTCTTTTTTTTTTTAAAGGTTCTGTGTTTTAAGTCTTCTACATAATCTCTTAAATTCACTATAAAGCTTTAATCCATTCCCTAAAAATGTCATTCTGACCAATGTGTACAGTAATTTCTGGCTTCTCAATTTCCCCTTTTAACAACGTGTTTGAGATGTTTAGAGATGTCCTTAATCCTAGCACCAGGAAAGTAGCATACAATCCTAAATTTATGCTCAGTGCCACAGAATCTTCTTTCTGTGCCCATGACAGAGTCCCCTATAACGTTCTACTAAATTTTGTCAAACACTGCCAAATGTAAGAATCATTCCTAGAGTCCAAAAACTAACTGCCCCTTTTCATTTTCCTCAGGCTATCCCTTTCAACAGTACAAAAAAATCGACTATTTGTTTCATAGAGGAATAGTCAATGGAGATTCCTCCCCGATTTATAGCCCCTTGCTTTTTTTTAAAACGACCTGTTCCCAGAATACCTCCCTACTGAACCGCTAGCTACTGACACCAACATCCCTGGTGCTTTCATCATTTCTAAAAGGCCACTGTGCAACCAGATGAGTGGCAATTCAGCATTGTTCCTTCACTGGCAGAATAATACCACAGCAGTCACAACACCACACTACCCATGGCACAGTATGCTAGGATGATGGAGCAAACTGTTCTGTATACACTGGATGTTGCTCTCCCCAGACTAGAAGAGCAGTGGAACCACATCTTCAATAACATGGGCTCTGCATCAGATCACAGAATTCTCTGTGTGGAAACAGGCTATTCAACCCAACAAGTCCACACAGACCTTCTGAAGACTATTTCCCTAACCTATCCCTGCATTTCCCATAGCTAACACACCTAACCTACATATCCCTAGACTCTATGGGCAATTTAGCATGGCCAATCCACCTGACTGTCATCTTTGGACTGTGGGAAGAAACCAGAGCTCCTGGCAGAAACCCATGCAGACATGGAGAACATGCAAACTCCACACAGTCACCCAAGGTTAGAATTGAACCTGGGTCCCTAGCACTGCTGCCGTGCAGTGCTAACCACTGAGCCACCATGCTGTCAGTTGCGGGTTGTGCATTGGTGTCTTGAGCTGGTTGTAGTGGATAGCCCTTGTCTCTTTTAAGTCACTTGGACCCTCAATGCAGCAGGTATAAGAGGCTGCTCCAAGGTATAGGAGTCATGGTGGCTGCCAGGGGAGTGGGCGTGCATATCCGGAAAGTGTGATTGAACATTAATAGAATGTAACCCTTTCTTACTAATGAATTCTGAAGCGCTTTGGTGCGATCCCGTCAGTGCTGATGTCAGTGCAGTCTGTGCCACTTTGCACCTCTTGGAAACCAACTATTTTCAAATCCTACTGCCCAGGCTGCAGCATTGACCACCTCGTGGGGAAATGAAATGAGCTAGTGTGATCTCTCTCAGATGGCAGACTGAGATTTCATACAAGTCACCACCAGTCGTGCTCTGGGAGGAACCAGTCATCTAGAAATAGATCAGTTGGAGGCATGGGCAGAAAAATGGCAGATGGAGATTTAATCAGTACAAATGTGAGGTGATGCATTTTGGAAGGTCAAGAACAGGTGGAAATTATGCAGTGAATGGCAGAACCTTCAGGAGTTTGGATATGCAGAGGGATTTGGGTATGCTGGTCCAAAGATCACTGAAGGTGGCAGTGCAGATAGGTAAGGTAGTTTTTTTTTTCAAAAAAAAAGGCCCAGGGCTTGCTTGCTTCCATTAGGAAGGGGCATTGAGTATAAGGATAGGCAAGTTGTGCTGCAGTTTTATAGAACTTTAGTTAGGACACACTTGGAATAGTGTGTACAGTTCTGGTCACCACACTACCAGAAGGATGTGGATGCTTGGGAGAAGGTATAGAAAAAGTTTACCAGGATGTTGCCTGGTATGGGGGGGGATTTAAGCTATGAAGATAGACAGACTGGGTTTGTTTTCACTGGAACACAGGAGGTTGAGGGGTGACCTGATGGATCTTTATAAGACAGTGAATGGCATGGATAGAGTGGAAAGTATGAGGCTTTTCCTCAGGGTGGAGGGAGTCATTTACTAGGGAACTCCGGATTCAAAGTGTTGGGAGTTTGAGATGTGCAAGGCAAGCCTTTCTCAAAAGGTGGTGAGTGCCAGAGGAGATGGTGGAAGCAGACACAATAGCAGCATTCCAGAAGCACCTGGACGAATACATGAATAGGAACGGAATAGAGGGATACGGATCCTATAAGTGAAGATGCCCTTTAGAATGGAAGGGCGAAGTGTGGTGGCGGACGCTTGGAGAGCTGTTGCTGTGCTGTATTATTCTTCATTCTTTGTTCTTTGTACGTCTAGGGCCTTTAAGGAGTGTCACATCTCCGTTGTGGAATCCACTGCCTTGAAGTGTAATGGAAGCATCTTCATTGGAGGCATTTAAGAGGCTTTTGGATGATTATTTGGATAGAAATATTGTACAAGGGTATAGTGAGAAACCATGATGTTAAATAATGCCCATTTGAGTCTGCAGAGGCAATGGCTCAAATGACCTCCTGCAACAAAATATCTGTGTTTCAGTCCGGTTCAGCCTCAGTACGTACACTAACTTGGCTGGGTGCATGTCAATCATGGAACTTATTGCATTCAGTGTCTGTCATAATACTGACAAGATTATATGAAGTGATTTTTGTCTCTGCCTCTCACAGCACCTTTTGCCAGCGTCACATGTTGTGGCTTGCTTTCGGCCAGTATTTGTCTCTTGCTAAGCCATTGCCACTGACTTGTGTTATTGTGATGTCACTGGTCAATTTCTAAGGAGCAAATTGCCTCTGACAAGCATTTGAACCCCAAGAGTGTTCACCCTGCATGCACTGCAAACAGATGATGAAATTATTGCAAACTAAATGTAGCTGCAGGCTGGAAGCGTGTGCTTCATGTATTTGCTCTTCAATGTTAATGTCCAGCAGATGTGGATCCCACACTTTGTTCGTCAAGCTGCCACTGACTCTGACTCTGCCCATTCTATACATTGTCCCAGCTGTTTTCAGCTGCATTTTGCATTTGAGAAGGGTAAGTGATGGCAGGGAATGCAGCTCAAGGAGACAATCCAGATACTGGAATCTGCCTGATACTTCGCTACTTTGCCAGAGCCTCCATGTCCTGTATTACCTTGTGCAACCCTGACAGTTGATTTCACCTATTCCCCACCATGTGGAGGCCCATCAATTTGAACTTAGTTTTCAACATTCCTCCTTGCCCCCCAAACCCTGATATTGCAACTTAATGAGGCCCACCATGGTCCTCTATGCTCCCTCTGTGGAGGCTAGAATGGTCCCCCACTTCCTGTATAGCTTACCATACCATCTGATGCTGTTCCACATACACCCCTTTTATACTTTTGGCTTTTCCCTAATTACCATCCTTGTCCTATCTCAAATGCCTCCACTCCCCAACACCACCACATGCACACGCACCGCCCTCCAGCCTTGGCTGCTACATTCCTCCGTTTCGCAACAAGTCCCCCCTGCTCCATTCCACTACCTGTCCTGCCTGAACCAGTCTTGACAGTCCGTGCACAGAGACCCCCAGGATCGATCTCTGCCTTTGCAGCTCTCCAATTGCTTGTGATGGCCCTACAGGACTGACTGTTATTCACATCCATGGGTGTAGTCAGACTTATCCCCTAGCTGTGACTGGCCCAAATGGATAATTAAAGCTAAGCTCCTAGACTGTATGTACTGTGACTGATCCTGGGACCCCCTGACTGTGTGGATTCCCTCTCCTTGATTAGACTGAGGACAAGTTCCCAGTTACTTTCAGACATTGCCTTTTGATTGCATGGACGTGGTTTGTTTGCTGTGTAGGCAGCTGGCGCATGGTTAGATTGAATGGCACTAAATTAAAACCTCAGTAAGATATGACGCCTTTTCAGATCCTATTGAGAAGCACAGTAAGCAGCATGTCTGTGCAAAAAAAAACAAAAAAACACCACGTCAATTTGGCAGTACTGACAGCCTTTAGTTTCTGACTGTAATACTGTCAGGCAGGCACTGCAAGGCAAGTTGTCAAGTGCCATCTCTGGTTTCTGAATTCTCAGCATTTAGCTTGCTTGTGGTGGAAGGTAGCACAGGAAGCTGCATGTTTAATGAGCTGAGATACGCAGTTATTAAGGTCATTAACAAGCAATAATAATCCCACCTTGAGGGGCAACTTGTGGCATCCTAACGAGGAATATCACCTTGACACAAGGAGCTCTGTTTAAAAGATGCTGGAAGTTGTTCCTGATGTTGGGAGAGCAGCCTCGTTGTCACTTTTTTTTTTGCCATAGCCCCCAGGTCATCCAGGCCCTTAAGATTCTGTCAAACGTGAGGGATTAGGGAATGTTCATGTATAAAGGTGTTCTTGTACGCTGATCATGGCAAACCAGCACGCTGTTGCAGTTCAGCAAATGGTACATTGCTCCTCACTGCATTGAGTGCAGGAGCAAGGAGGTTTCACTGTCGATATACAGGGCCTGGGTGAGACTACACCTTAAGTATTGTGTGCAGTTTTGGCACACTCCATGGAAGGACTGCGGTGAAGGTTCACGAGACTGAATCTTGGGATCACAAGTTTCTTGTATGAGAAGAGGTTGGGGCTTCTGGGCTTCTATTCACCACAAGTTTAGAAGAACGCAAGTGGACGTCATTGAAACATGCATAATTCTGAATTCTTTATTGTCACGTGTGCTGAAGTATAGAAGTACAGTGAAAAGTTTACAATGTCGCTTATGGTGCCATCTTGGGTACAAAGTACCTAGGTACAAATCTTAAATACCAAAAGAGGAATAAAGAAAAGAAGCTGCATTACCATACAATGATCCATTGTATAAGTTAGAAATCGGGCAGAATTAAAAGATAAACATTACAGTCTGAAACAAATTGCAGATGAACATTACATTGCAGTAGCTCAGCACAGAGGCTTCCACATATGGTCTGATCTATCCTGTAAGCCGCTGACAGACCTCAGTCCAACAACCGTCCCTGCTCCTCCCCAGGCCTCCAGTTCGCATCACTCCAACTTTCAGAATTCTGAAATATTATTGTCACTCCTCTCTTCCTACAGGCATCACATCTAGATTGCCCATCATTTTTTTTTTTTATTTATACTATGTGTAATCTAGGATGGTCTGTTCTCGAGTTGGTTCCTCATCATTAGTGATGTATCCTGTACACAGCCTAGGAATTCCTCTTCTGTGTAATTGTTAAAGATTTGATTTGCCAAAGCTACATGCAGATTAAAGTTGTCCATAATTACACTTAGACCATTATTGCTTGGAACTGTAATTTCCAGTTTAATTTCCCAACATTGTCACTGTAGTTTGCGGGGTCTGTATAAAAATCCTGTCATTATTTTCTGCCCCTCCTTGTTTCGAGCATTACCCAGCATTCACTGTTGTTTTTGACTAAATGCTCTTCATTGAGTTGAAGGGCCCTTCATTAAATATGGTTACATTTTTATTTCAATAAAGCAAAAATGGTTGTTAATGAGTCATATAACATGCTGAGTCAGGTTTTATTATGAACAGTGAAATGCATGACAGTCTCAATGATAGCTTCCTCTGACTGAAGTTTCTCAAACATTGGTCTGAAGAAAACTATATTAAAGCTAATTTTGTTTTTCCCATTTGTTTGAACTTCTAGGTAGTCCAGGAGAAGAGTGAAGAATGTGATCATATTCAATTTTTGATTGAGCAAAAAGGTTCAGAAGAAGAGGCTTTCTCTGAAGATCTGGATAGGTTTGAGGAAAATAGTGTCCAAGAATCCAGAATTAGTCCATATACTTTTTGCAAAGCATTTCCTTTCCACATTATGTTTGATAGAGAATTAATGATAACGCAGTGTGGGAATGCAGTATATAGAGTGCTGCCACAGGTATGTATTTTGTTAAAACTGTAAGCTAATTAGCAGGCTGAAACTTGACAAAAGGGTCATATGGATAGATTTTGAGGATATTTATTCCAGAACAGACTATCGCTTATCACTGTCAGAATGCAGATTCGAGGCTCGCGCACATATCCCATTTCGACAGATTTGCAGTGTTAACCTTTTTTCTGTTCACCAAATTCATTGAAGATGAGGAAGGTGCAATAGCCTTGCCATCCAATTCTGTTAAGTTGTGCTCTTATGACTGAAAGTTACCATGCTCTATCTATTAATGGTGACACTTTATGCTTATCTGTAATACAAATGTATATGCAGCTGCAATGCAAATGAAATAATATGTGGGAAATATTTTTAGAATATTTAGTGAGATGTTCTAAAAGGCATATCAGAATTCTGGCAGTGATTTATGACAAGCCTTTAAAGCTCTTAATTCTGTGTGACCTTGGAGAATTTCAAGGGAGCCTGAAATACCAATGAGGTATCTCTTGCAGCAGTATGCTTATTAAGAAATTACTGGTGATTTTTCTTTCCCATAGACATTGTTGATGAGAAAAGAATGATAGTGAATTAATGGACAAAATTTACATATGGTGAATAGGTGTTTCACTCTCCCAGTTGGCCATAGATTATGATTGATTGATGTTAGGTTTTAGTTTTTGGATATCTAGTTTGTTTGAGGACACTGCCTGCATGGTCTGCTGGTGTCAGGGAGCATCTATGATGCTCTTGTCCTCAGGCAGTCGGAAGTGCTATGACTTTGTCTGTTTGTCATGGTAGGTTAATGGGAAACACCAGCTATCTGTTAAGAGTTCGTTTATAGCCCATCAGGTATCCACATTCTGAGGATAGAGGTAATAAGCAAATCATGCCATCAATAGTAAAGACAATCCTAGGTCTGAAAATTAATTTTGCTGCTTTGACTGCTCAGCTGGCATCTTGCGGTAAGCGCCAGTTTGTGTATTCATGATTGTTGCCTTTTGGTATGTGCCAAAAGACAATTTGGCAATAGAGAGGGGAGAAGTTTCTGATAAAGGAATGGAAAATTACCAGGCATTCTCGGACAAGTCTAATAATGACCTGGGAGAAATATGGCGGGTGCACAGACTTTCATTAGGCCACAGCTGGTGTACTACGTACTGTTCTGATCTCTGCACTATGGGAAGGATGTATTGCACTGGAGGGATTGCAGAGGAGATTAATCAAGATGTTGTCTGGGATGGAGCAGCTTATCTATGAATAGAGACTGAATAAGGTAGAGTTCTTTTCTTTGGAGCAGAAAAATTGAAGTGGGACATAAAAGAAGTGTATAGAATTGAGGAGAATAGACAAGGTGAATACAAAGCAGCTGTTCCCCTTAGTCGAAAGTTCGATAACAGGGGCACATACCTTTTTAAGGTGAAAGGCAGGAGGTTTAGTGGGGATTTGACGGAAGACATT
Source organism: Rhincodon typus (assembly GCF_021869965.1). Classification (NCBI taxonomy): domain Eukaryota; kingdom Metazoa; phylum Chordata; class Chondrichthyes; order Orectolobiformes; family Rhincodontidae; genus Rhincodon; species Rhincodon typus. The sequence goes on along the minus strand of NC_063332.1, from coordinate 139,006,221 downwards.
TCACCCAGATTACGCTGGGGGTCTGGACGCATTGCTTGGGAGGGTAGTTGAGGTGGGTTTACAACCCTTAAAAAGTTACTTGGATGAACACTTTGAAGTATCATAATATCCAAGGCTATGTGCCTAGTGCTGGACAGTGGAGTATACTGTAGCTTTGGCAGTACAGACTTGATGGGCCAAATGGCTGCTTCTGTACTGTATGATACCACCATGATGAAATTTTAATTCAATGCAAATCTGGAACTAAAAGCAAATAATGGCAACTGTAACCATTGGTTGCTGTGTAAAAACCCACCTGGTTCACTACTGTACTAGTCTTTAGGGTGGGAAATCTGCTATTCTTAACTGGTCTGACCTACACGTGGCTCTTAACTGCCATCAGAAATGATCATTGCAAGCCAGTCAGTTCAAGCAGCAATTTGGGACAGACAATAAATGCTGGACCAGCTGGTGATGCACACACCCATGAACAAAGTTGTTTTTTTTTTAAAAATCAGCCAAGTGGTAGTCAGCAGAGATAGGTGCAGGTAGACAGAAGTCCTTGTCATTGGGCATTTCAACTAAGGATTTGCAGCTTCTTTCAGCTATAAGTATGAATGTGCCATCTGCTATCTTTTTTACCCCTATGAAGCAATCAAATAACATATATCCAAAAGTTTCACATGTATAAACCTATATTTGGATTTTTGATTTTCATTTAGGCTTATCAATGTCAAATCATCTTCCTGTTCATGTATTTTGCTTTATTTGTTTTGTGGGACGTACTTATCACGGACTGTCCAATCCCAACCTATCCCTAATTCCTCTGGAAGATGTGGTTGTAGACTGTCCTCTTGAACCACTGCAGACAGTAAGGACTGCAATTGTTGGAGTTAGAGCCAACAGATATGTAGATGGAAAAACACAGCAAGTCAGACAGCATCCGAAGAGCAGCAAAGTCGATGTTTTGAGCTGAAACCCTTCCTTAGGACTGGGGAGGGATAGGGAGCCCAGAAAGAGAGGGAGGGGGTGGGGCTGGGGAATGGTAGGTGAGGTGAAGAAAAGTAGATGCAGTTAGGGGGTTATTGTGGCTGGTAAATGGGAAGGGTGGCGTGGATGGGTGTGAGGGGAGGTGTAGGGGCAGATGTAGCACTTCCTATGGTTGCAGGGAAAAGTATGGGTGTGGTCAAAGGAGTTGTGGTGTGAATAGTCTCTGCAGAAAGCAGACAGGGGTGGGGAGGCAAATATCTTTTTGGTGAGGTTTGATTTGTAGGTGGCAGAAATGTTGGAAGATGTGTTGTATTCTGAGGCTGTGGGGTGAATGTGAAGACCAAAGAGACTGTGTGTATCCTTGTTGCTGTTGATTTTGGGGGGAGGGGGTTTGAAGGCAGAAGCATGGGAAGTAGGGGAGATGTGGCTGAGGGCACCCTTAAGAAGAGGCCCCAAGCTACACCTGCCCCTACACCTCTTCCACGACCCCCCCCATCCCCACCTGCGTCCAAGGCCCCAAACAATCCTTCCAAATCCGGCAGAAATTAGCTTCTCTTCTTCTAACCTCATCTGCTGTATCCATATGTGGTCTGTTCAATTTGTGGAGGAGACCACAAACACAGACTTGGGGACCGGTTTGTGGCGCATCTGTGCTCGGCACAAGCCAACCAACCCAACCAACCCAACCTTCCAGTTGCCGTCCACTTTAACTCCCACTCCCTGGTGACTCGTATGTGCTTGGCTGCTGCCTCTGTCAGTGAGGCCAAATGTAAACTGGAGGAACAACACTGATATTTCACCTTGGGAGCTTACAGCTCAATGGCCTGAGCATGGATTTCACCAGCTTCAATCTCCTCCCCCAACCTGTCCATGTTCTGACTTCCATCCACTCCACCCTTCCTACTGACCAACCACTATAACTTCCTTACTGCATCCACCTATCTCCATCTCACCTACCCTCCCCAGTCCTGACAAAGGGTTTAGGCCTGAAACAATGACTTTCCTGCTCCTCGATGCTGTCTAACCTGTTGTGCTTTCTTTATTCAGTTTATTCTTTATTCTTTAACGGGATGAGGGCATTGCTGGCTTGGCAGCATTTGCTGCCCATCCCTAATTGCCCAGAGGGCAGTTCAGAGTCACCCACATTGCTGTGGGTCTGGAGTCACATGTAGACCAGACCAGGTAAGGATCGCAGTTTCCTTCCCTAAAGGACATTAGTGAACCTGTATGTCTCCGGACTCTCCTGTTGGTGACAGCATCTCCTGCACCCGTTTGCCATTGATATCAGAACCTTAGGAGATTTGCAGAAGTCAGTCAGGATGCCTGGGCCTTCTTGGCCTCCAGCAACCAGAGTGTTGACCAAGGTCTTCGAGACCAGTGTAACCTCTGGGTCAGCAGCCTGTCTATAGTCCAGGTGGCAGTGCTTGGTTAAGCACTATGCCATAGCACCTACACAAATGAATGCCTTCCTTACAAAAGGAGTATCATGACATGGAGATAGGTGGAGGGACAATGTTGAGGAGGCAGAACACTGCAAAAGGATATGGACAGGCACGAGTGGACAAAGAAGTGACCGATGGAATACAGTTTGGGAAAGCATGAAGTTATGCATTGCTCTAGAAAGAATAGAGGCATAAATTACTTTTCCAAATGGGGAAAGGCTTCGTAAATCTGAAGTACAAAAGGACTGCGTAATTCTAGTTTAGGATTCTCTCATGGTTCGGTCGGCAGTTAAGCAGTTAGTTATGATCTTAGTCTTAGAACTAGAAAATAAGAGCAGGGATATATTGCTGAGGATGTATATAAGGATGTTAGATGGCATTTGCACTACTGTAAGCCACATATCTAAAAGAGGATTTGCTGCCTTTTGAGAAGATCTGGAGGATGTTGAAAAGAATGTCATTTGTCCCTGGAACTGTCATATGCAGTTGAGGACTCTGTCTCAAATTGTCAAGTTTAGAAGAAATAGGAGGGATCTCATTAATTTTAAAGAATACAGAGAGATCTGGATAAAGTGGATACAGAGAAGATGCCTCCAATAGTAGGAGATACCAGGATCCAAGGGCACAGCTCAGTGAAGGGACAATCCTTTAGAATTGAGATGAGTAGGAAGCTCTTCAGTCAGAGAGTGGTGAATCTGTGGAACTCATTAACACAGAAGGCTGTGGAAGCCAGGTCATTGTCTATTTAAGATAGATGGGTTCTTGATCAAAAGTTTAGGGGGAGAAGGCACAAGAATGGGGGTTGATAAACATATATATTATCCATATATCAAGATTGAATGGTGGAGTAGACTCTTATGGGCTGAAAAGCCTAATTCTGCTTCTACATTGTATGATTGTATGACTGAACATGGGATAGGTATTAACAAGAGAGCATCCACTAGTTGCTTGAGGCCAAGAAGGTGTCTTGCTGTCTGAGATCTGCCAGTCACGTAATGGAAGAAGTGACATTTGGAAGAGAGGAGGATATTAGTGCTTGTAGCCTGTTTGAACTCTCCACTGTCCTAGTTAAGATGTGCAATCCTTATGGAATTTCTGCTAGGTCCTCTGGCACCTCCCATTTGACATCCAGTGTATATCCCAGAGGTTTTTTCATCTGGCTTATCTGCTTGGGGCTCAACATAATTGACTCCCAAACTTCTCCTGGGGTCTGAGCCTAGACTGTCACCTAATCCAACATCTGACCTCTATACAGCACTTAAACCACTAGGTGCAATCACTCAGCTGATGGTGTATTCCCATCAAGGTGGCAGTATCTAACTTAATGCAGAGTACAGAGCAAGTGTGGGATTGTATATCTTCTAAAGTCTCATCATCTGAGGTCAGTGTCAGACTTTTAGGGTTAATTGTTTCTGGGTCATTCTTCTAGAATACAGGTGAGTATGTCTCATCTGTGAGAAGGAACACTGAAAGTAGATGCACCTTGGACTCCTCCGGTCCATTATCTGTGCTCATTTCATACTGCCTACTGAGGCACTTCTTCCCTTGGGGTAACCTTTCCAGCCATCATGCCCTAATTCCAAAAGCCTTACAAGGCACCAAAGATTCTTCATTTTGCAAGGTGGGCTTTGGGAGCATGCAACTGCATTCCTAGCAGAAATCTCCCACGTGTACTGTACCATAGTTGGGTGGGCATGTCAATGATTGGTTTCCTGACTCACTGGTAGAACATAGAAGACCATTCCCAGCATTGTAGTTGGGTCCTATGGATAACCCAAACTGCCACTTCTCTCTCCTGGCTTTCTTTTTCAAAGTGTAGGTTTCCTCTTGCCATCTAAAGAGGAGAGCTGCCTCCTGTTTGCTCACAGCATGGAGGAAGGGCACAGCAGCTGCCATGTGGTTACCTTGGAAGCACTGGCTTAGGTTCGATTGGATGCCAAGGTTGTTTCTGCTTTTGTCCATGTCATCCGTTCATTCCAGGTAAAATTCTGCTTCAGGGAATACTAGTTTGCTGACATGTCTCCTTTCTGACACATGAAATACAACCTTCCCAGCAATGGCAGAAGAACAGAAAGACAAGGAAGTTAGAGACAGTATCAATTTCAGTTGTAGCCACCTGCCCAGATATTGAAACTGCCCATGACTTAATCGATAGGAGAAAAATGTTATGTGCACGCTCTGACATGACTGTGTTGCTGTTGGGGCGAGAGGGAAGAGTTGTGAAAATGCCACCTTGCTGGAGGATAAGGTCGCACCTGAATTTTGTTGAAGAAATCTCAAATGATAACTTTGTGCCAGGCTACTGAAGAAGGCTGGCTGCACACTGCCAAATGCTTAGTGTATGGGAAGCCACCTAGAAAACTTCCCTTCAATCCCAAGGAGCATGAAGGATTGCTGCTCTGACTGTGTAAGACCTCTTTGCAGAACTTTGAACCCAACTTTCAATATGGAAGAAGTGGCATCTTTGATCAGCGCAACTTTTGAACCAACAGTCTGGCCGCTATCTTTGCTTCCATTGCAATGCAGCAAAATCCACAGCAGTTGAGTGTTGCAATGAAACTCGGACACTTATTATACAACTTCAGCTTGCTGCTGTGGAAGCTCATACTATGAGCTACTGTCATGGTCTTGGAAACCACTGATCAAAAGGACTGTAACATAATCTGCAGAAGTCTGCTCTCAAACAGAATTCTAGGATGAGTGAGTGTTGAACAGTAGGATTATCAGCTCATTATGTTTGATATGAGCAGGCTTTGGAGAACTGAGGAATGGAAAGACAGGCTAAGAATGCATATTGGTAAACATAGGGTGGTATAAGTTTTTTTGTGAACTACAGGCACACGTAGCGGTGTGTGAATATGTAGTGGTAATAATGACCATATGGCTTAAATCTGATCCATAAAAACATAAGATAGGAGCAGGCCGAAGCTATTCGAGCCTGCTCCGCCATTCTTCATGATCGTAGCTGATCATCCAACTCAATAGCTGAATTTCCAGGAAGAATAAGTTCTAAAAGAGATGGAAGGAAAAAGGAGAATTGGATTGACAGCCCTAGTAAGGGACGATGTTGCCCTGGGAATGAAGGATGGCATGAGGGACAATGAAAGAAGCCATTTGGTAAAGTTAAACAAAAATTTGTAATCACACTTCTGAGGATATTCTGCAGGCTTCTACATTTTTGAGGTAGAGGAACTAACCCACAGGGAAATCAAAGGTGTATGAAGAGGGGCAGCATGATGGCACAAGGGGGGTGGCATTATGGTTAACACTGCCTCACAGCAGAAGGGACCTGGGTTCAATTCCAGTCTCTGGTGACTGTGGAATTTGCACACTCTCCCCATGTTTGTGTGGGTTCCTGCTGGGTGCTCAGGTTTCCTCGCACAGTTCAAAGATGTGCAGGTTAGGGTGGATTGGCAATGTTAAATTACCATGTAATGTCCAAGGATGTACTCTATTAGGTGTATTAGCCATGGAGATAGTAAGGACTGCAGATGCTGCAAGTCAGATTTGATAAAATGAGGAACACAACAGTTCAGACAGCATCTGAGGAGCAGATGAAGAGGTGACAATTGAGGTACCAGCTGTTCCTATTTGTTAGAAGCTGTATGTTTGTGTGAGCAGGTCTGAGCGCCGGTAAGTGCCCTGGGCATACTCCAAGCCTGAAGCTCCTCAGGTGCTGTGTGCATTGCTTTGGAAATTCCAAAGTTCTGTTCTAAGGTTTTAGCAATCCATTTACGTTCCAGCAAAGTGAGTCTTTTTTTTAAGCTTTTTCCTACATTGGATTCCATTTTTACACAACATACTCCATGGGGCAGCTCAGTGACGAGCACTGCTGCCTCACAGTGCCAGGGACCTGGGTTCAATTCCATCCTCTGGTGACTGTGTCTGTGGAGAGTTTGCACATTCTCCCCATGTCTGCGTGGGTTTCCTCTGGGTTCCTTCCACAACGCAGGTTAGGTAGATTGGCTGTGCTAAATTGCCCAGAGTGTTGAGGATGAGAAGTGAAGGGATAGGGTATGGGCTGGGTCTGGGTGGGATGCTCTTCAGAGGATCAGTGTGGACTTGATGGGGTGAATGGCCTGCTTCCACACTGTAGGGATTCTGAAAACTCAGCTGACACAGTCAGCAAATTCTGTCATAGCCTGCTTTTAATCTGGGAGGGGGCACCTCTCGTCTCCCTCCTTTCCCTTAGAGCCAGCCTTGACATGGACTTTCAAGTCCATGTTTCTGTGAGGTTCCAGGCCACTGCCTCTGCTAAGCTACCTTCCAAATTTAAGATAACTGCATGATGTAGCAATCCTGAATGGCTGCCATACTGTGCTTAACTTGTATCCACATTTACATGTTTCAACTGGGTTTCTACCCCTGTGATTCCAAATCTGTCTCTAAGCCAATTGAAGGGACAGCCCAAGGATAACCTAGGGACTAGCAATAGTTTCTCCCATGGGTAGGTTTGAGACTCGGTAATGGTCCCAACTGCTATTTATCAACCTTTCAGAAGCAAGATTTTGTTCCATGATTTCTAAATGTGCATTCCTGGTGAATGAGCCTCTTCACTGGATAGTACATTCTCGTAAAGTCTGCCTTACAAGGTCATCTTTATAGGGACAATTTTCTGATTCTTTTTCCTAAGTGTGGTGAGCATCAAAAAGCATCAGACATATACCATGGTATGGCATGCTATGCCATGCCAACGCTCACTGTTTGTGTGTCTAAGTTGTCACCTGGTGGGCTCAGCAGTGGATCATTTCCTGGGACAGTGATGCCCTTGCCCCCACTTGTCACCAAACAGTGGTTGACAACCACTGAACAGCAATGCTCCCTCTTGAGCCAAGGCTGCTGGCTGAATAGCAATGTCAAAGTCCAGGATCAGTTGGAAAAGTTAATTTCCTTGGGTGGGAGGGCAAGGTTGCAGATGGGGATCTCCAAGAGATTGCTTCACTGATCTGAAAAATCCTCTTGATTATCCCCAGAATAGGTCAGAATGAGGCAGTGCCAAAAAACTTAGCAGCCAGGCCACTTCCTTTTATCTTTAGGAAAAATTGTCACTCTTCACCTACCAGGAACAGCTAATCATCTCATTGGAATGAGAAAGTCCTTAACTGACTATTAGCCTCAACGGGCAGCAGGATGGGAAGCTGAAGCTTTGGCCTTCCTAACCAGAATTTTCTTCCTGGTGTGGGAAATCAGTGGGTGCAAACTTGCCCAATTTACTCTTCCTGCTATTGCCTTCCCCACTGCTTCAAGGTTTGATGCCTTGAAAATGAAATTTGTTTTGCCACTTGACTTTCTTAGATAAAAGAACCACTTTTAATTTTTGTGATTTTTTTGAATCACGGAAACATCAGTTGGTTACCGTTTATAATTGATCTTTTTTTCTTCCTGCCTCAGCTTCAGCCTGGAAGTTGTAATCTTCGATCAGTTTTCTGTTTGGTCCGCCCACATATTGACTTTACTTTTCATGGAATCCTTTCGCACATTAATACAGTTTTTGTATTAAGAAGCAAGGTAAACTTTTATAACTTTGTATAGTCCAGTAAATTCTTGTAAAGTCTACTTCATGATGCTTTTCCTCCAGTTTATTGGAAGTAAATTTTCTTGTATCCACTGTAGGAAGGTTTACTGAATGTTGAAAAGGCAGAATCTGACGATATGACTGGTACTGAAATCAGCTGTTTACGTGTGAAAGGACAGATGATCCATTTACCTGAAGCAGATAATATACTTTTCTTGTGTTCTCCCAGGTATATCTTTTTATTTGTCACAAAATAGCTCTAATAATGCCATTTATCAACATGAGCTGCAGCATATGATTTTTCTATGAATTTGAATTTGTGTTTTTTTTTGATGATTTCAATCAAAGACATGATAAGAACACAAGAAATAGGATCTGGAGTAGGCCATCCAGTCACTCCATCCTGCTTTGTCATATGAACATGACTGAAGTTCTACACCAGCCCCACTTTCCCACCCTATTTTCATATCACATGGTACCCAAAAAGTCTCTGATCTCAGTCCCAAATATACTCATTAACTTTGTATTCACAGCCCACAGGTGTAGAAAATTGCAGTTATTCACAACCCTCTAAGTTCTATTTTGCTAATGTTTCCACCAAGTACATAATTTCAAATTTGGCCAAGTTGCAGATGGAGTATAATGTTGGCAATCACTTGACCAACCTACATCTCTTTACAGAGATAGTAGGAACTGCCAGTGCTGAAGAATCTGAGATAACAAGGTGGAGAAGAGTCCAGACCCAAAACTTCAGCTTTCCTGCTCCTCTGATGCTGCTTGGCCTGCTGTGTTCATCCACCTCTTTTTACAGTCCGTTTGTTGTTTTGTCACAGCTTATTTTTCCATCTAGCTTTGTGTCATCAGCAAAATTGGATATGTTATACTTTATCCACCTGTTTAGATAATTGACTTATAAATACCTGAAGCTGAAGCACTAACACTTGTGACATTCCACTCATGGTTTCAGTTCATGGGGCAGTAGGGTAGCAGTGAGATGTATAGCTGAGACAGGCTTCATTGAACCGTGCTGCAACCAGTGTCTTGGTGAATTGAATGACTAATGCTGAAGAGAAGGCTTTAAACTGATTAAAATCCAGGAGCATTTGGGAAGGAGGAGCATTAGTTTGCAAAGCAAAAAGATATGGTGGCATTGCAGGCCAACTCTTTTGACGATGATACCCAGCATGGGACAGGATATGTTCAGCCCAAAATGTAGCTGAACTAAAATGTTATACCGCTGCAACACGACTTGCCAACTTTATACTCGATGCCCTGACTGATTTGAAGGTAAGTATGCCAAATGTTGTCTTAACTGTCTTTTAATTGTGTTGCCACTTCCAGGGAGCTATGAATTTGCACCCCAAGATCCCTCTGTATATCAGTAGTCCCAAGGGCCCTGTCATTTACTGTATACTTTTTTTCTCTTGATTTGACTTCCCAAATTGTATTACCTGCATACTTGTCCAGATTAGACTCCATCTGCCATTTCTCTATTCAACTTTTCAACTAGTCTATATCCTGTCGTATCCTCTTGATAACCTTCCCCACTGTCCACAACTCCCCTAATCTTTGTCATCTGCAAACTTACTAATCAGACCACCTATGTTTTCATTCACATCACTACTATATATTACAAACAGGTCCCTGACTGATCCTTGCGGAAAACCACTGGTCGTGGACCTCTGGAAAAGCTTCCCTCCACAACCACCCTCTGTCGTCTGTGACCAAGTCAATTTTGTATCCAACTTGCCTACTCAGACATGATTTTAATCTTTTGGATCAGCCTACCATGGGGTCTTGTCAAATGGTTTAATGAAGTCTATGTAGACAACATCTGCTGCCCAAAGATCAATTGTCTTTGTCGCGTCCTTAAAAATCTCAGTCAAGTTTGCTAGTCAAGACCTCTCCTGTACAAAGCCATGCTGACTATCTGTCATGAGTTCACTTCTTTTCCAACCCTGAGAATCTTCAATAACTTCCCTATCGGTGATTATAGGACTCACCGGCCAATAATTTCCTAGATTATCCCTGTTGCTCCCCTTTTAAACCAAGGAACAACAGTGGCTATCCTTTTTTTTAATTCCACTTGTGACTCTGTCAGCACAAGGTAGTACAGTATAATGTGTATGTATACTAATTGTAGTAGGTCCTTACATTATATCAGTATTGACAAGTTACTCACATGGCCACGTTACCTCTGCACTCCTGACAGGACCCTTTTTTTGTACCTCACGATTGTTGAGCTGATCAGGAAGCAGCTTTTTTCTTATAAGCAGTTTGGCCCCACCGAAATTCCTCAGGAAAGGATCTTGCATTGGATGGTGTGGAATCCATATTGGCCAGTGTGAGGAGGAGATGATACTCGGGGGTGGGGGTGTAGTGTGTAGGTTAAGGTAGAAAATCTGTAAGGCAGGGAGTAAATCACAAGGTAATGCAAGATTTAAAAAAAAATACACTTATGGTGACTAATCTTTTTGTAAACCAAGGAAGTTGAATTATCAGATAGTCAGTCATGAAGAATTCAGTGTGTTTGGAATAGTTTTTAAAAAATATGTTGTGGATCCAACCAAGGATGAGGCAGTTTTGAACAAATGCATAAGGAGATAGTAAGAACTGCTGCTGCTAGAGCCAAAGATAAGTGTGGAGCTGGAGGAGCACAGCCCGCCAGGCAGCATCAGAGGAGTAGGAAAGCTGATGTTTTGGGTTGGGACCCTTCTTTAGAAATGGGGGAGGGGGAAGGGAGCTTTGAAGTAGAGAGAGGAGGGGTGGTGTTGGGGCTGGGGAAGGTAGGTGGGATGGTGATAGGGGAGTGCAGGTAGGCAGTAGTGGGGATTGGTCAGTGAGGTGGGAGGAGGCAAGTTTTATAAATGGTCTCAATTAAAAGGTCCATAACAACAAGGTTGAATTGAAAGTGGAAATGTGGGACGGAAACAACTGTGCTGTAGTTTAATAGAGGTAATTACGTGGGAATGAGGCTGATTTGGACTGGGGAAGGAGGTTAGCAGGGAAAGATGATTGATCAATGGCAGACATTTTTTAAAAATCTTCATGAATGGCATAGAGAAAAGGCCTATCCCACTGAGGAAGATCCTTTCTAAGGAGATGTCCTGATTAACCCCAGAGAAGTTTAATTTAAGGACCGCATCAGATTGTGATTTTTCTTTCAATGTGGCAAAGATTAGTGACCAATCAAAAATATTAAGATTGTTTTAAAAGGCAACAATAGATGACCAATAGGGGGGGAAATAAACTACAGGTGCAAACCAGGAAGTAACATAAAAACAGACAATAAAATCGTCATTGAATATACAAAAAGCGACAGCAGTGAAAATCGGCCCTTTAGAGAACAAGGCTGGATAAATAATAATGGGGAGCCAGGAATATGGCCAAAGTGTTGTATAAATACTTTTGTATCAGTCTTTGTTTTAGATGAATAGCATTATATAGCATTCAAAAACATAATAGTCAAAATGCTGAAAATAAGGTGAGAAAATAAAAAGTAAATATCCTGAGAAAAAAGTACAATGGAAGCAAAAACAAAGTTGCTGGAAAAGCTCAACAGGTCTGGCAGCATCTGTGAAGGAAAACAAAAAGGAGTTAACGTTTCAGGTCCGGTGACCCTTCCTCACCCTGAGGAAGGGTCACGGACCTGAAACGTTAACTCCTTTTTGTTTTCCTTCACATGCCGCCGGTCCTGCTGAGCTTTTCCAGCAACTTTGTTTTTCTACCTGATTCACAGCATCTGCAATTCTTTTGGTTTTTACTATGGAAGCAAATTCAGCTAAAGGCCAATAGGTCCCCTGGACCTGATGGGATGCATCCTAACTTTCTTTGAAGGAAGCAGCAATACAAGAGAGTAATCCTTGAAGACTCCTTAGATTCTGGAACAGTCCCAGAGGATTGGAAAACTGCCAATGTAACTCTCTCTTTCAGAAAAGAGTTGACTTTAGCTCATTTGGATTTACAGCTGGTTTGCAATGCAGAGTAATTCCAATAGCATGCGTTCAATTCCTGTACCTGCTGAGGCTCCCATGAAGAACTCTCCTTCTCAGCCTCTTTTCTTACTTGAGGCTGAGAATCTGAGATAAGACTTGAGGCATGGTGACTCTCAGGTTAAACCGCCATCAGTTGTTTGCGTCTCTCTCTAATGACAGAGCAGCCCAGTGATTTGGTAGGACTATAATGACTTTACCTTAAATTGGTTTTCTGTTCTGGAAGCTGAAGATGGTACTGATACCTGAAAGGAGTGCAATTACAGCCAGCTTCCAGTGCCACCAAGAAAAGCAGGAGCGGTAGTGATAGTGGTTTATCAATTAGGGGACCGGAAGCCATCTCTGTGGCTGCAGACATGACTCCAGGATAGTGTACTGCACCTCGGTGCCAATTCAGGGATGTCACTCAGTGGTTGCAGGGCATCTTGAATGCAGAGGATGATGAGACAGAGGTCGTGGTACCACTGTTATAGAAAGAGGGGTAAGGTCTTGCACCATGATTTCAGGGAGTGAGGCAATGAGTTAGAACAGGATCTTAAAGTTTGTAAACTCGTGGTTACTCCTAGTGCCACATGCTAGCGAGCACAGAGGTAGGATAATAGAGCAGTTGAATGAATCGGACGGTCTACACCTGGGCAGGACTGGAACCAATATCCGAGGGGCTGCTTTTGCTAACGCTGTTAGGGAGGGTTTAAACTAATGTGGCAGGGGGATGGGATCCAAATGCGGAGGTTAGTGGACAGTAAGGAGGTAGTAACTAAAGCCTGTAAGGAAGTTGATAATGAAGTCAGTGTGACTAAGGGGAAGAGGAGGCAGAGAGCAGATGATGAACGCAGAGGGACAGGTGGTCTGAGGCACATTTGTTTTAATACGAGCAGTGTAGTAGGTAAGGCAGATGAACTTAGGGCTTGGATTAGTACCTGGGAGTATGATGTTATTGCTATTACTGAGACTTCCTTGAGGGATGGGCAAGATTGGCAACTAAATATCCCAGGACATAGATGCTGTAGATAGAAGGAGGTAAAAGGGGTGGAGGAGTTGCATTACTGATCATAGAGGATATCACAGCTGTGCTGAAGGAGGGCACTGTGGAAAACTCGAGCAGTGAGGCAATATGGGCAGAGCTCAGAAATGGGAAGGGTGCGGTAACAATGTTGGGGCTGTACTACTGGCCTCCCAACAGTGAGCGTGAGATAGAGGCACAAATATGTTGACAGATTATGGAAAGATGTAGGAGCAACAGGGTGGTGGTGATGGGAGATTTTAACTTTTTCCCAACATTGACTGGGATTCACTTAGTGTTAGGGGTTTAGATGGAGCAGAATTTGTAAGAAGCATCCAGGAGGGTTCTCGAGAGCAGTATGTAAATAGTCCAACTCGGAAGGGGGCCATACTGGACCTGGTGTTGGGGAATGAGCCCGGCCAGGTCGTTGAAGTTTCAGTTGGGGATTACTTTGGGAATGGTGATCACAATTCCGTAAGTTTTAGAATATTGATGGACGTAGACGAGAGTGGTCCTAAAGGAAGAGTGCTGAATTCGGGGAAGGCCAACTATAGCAAGATTCGACAGGAGCTGGGGAATGTGGATTGGGAGCAGCTGTTTGAGGGTTAATCCACATTTGATATGTGGGAGGCTTTTAAAGAGAGGTTGATTAGAGTGCAGGACAGACATGTCCCTGTGAAAATGAGGGATAGAAAGGGCAAGATTAGGGAACCATGGATGACAGGTGAAATTGTGAGACTAACACCGAGGAAAAAGGAAGCATACGTAAGGTCTAGGCGACTGAAAACAGACGAAACTTTGGAAGAATATCGGGAAAGTAGGACCAATCTGAAACGAGGAATTAAGAGGACTAAAAGGGGTCATGAAATCTTTTTAGCAAACAGGGTTAAGGAAAATCCCAAAGCCTTTTATTCATACATAAGGAGCAAGAGGGTAACTAGAGAAAGGTTTGGCCCACTCGAGGACAAAGGAGGGAAGTTTTGCGAGGAATCAGAAATGAGTGGGATTCTTAATGAGTACTTTGCGTTGGTATTCACTGAGAAGAGGGACATGACGGATGTTGAGGTTAGGGATAGATGTTTGATTACTCTAGGTCAAGTCAGCATAAAGCAGGGGTGGGGGGTGGCAAAGTGTTGGGTATTCTAAAAGGCATTAGGGTGGACAAGTCCCCTGGTCCAGATGGAATCTATCCCAGGTTTCTGAGGGAAGCGAGAGAAGAAATAGCTGGGACCTTAACAGATATCTTTGCAGCATCCTTGAGCACGGGTGAGGTCCCGGAGGACTGGAGAATTGCTAATGTTGTCCCCTTGTTTAAGAAGGGTAGTAAGGATAAGCCAGGTAATTATAGACTGGTGAGCCTGACGTCAGTGGTGGGGAAGCTGCTGGAGAAGATACTGAGGGATAGGATCTATTTACATTTGGAAGAAAATGGGCTTATTAGTAATAGGCAGCATGGTTTTGTGCAGGGAAGGTCATGTCTTACCAACTTGATAGAATTCTTTGAGGAAGTGACAAAGTTGATAGATGAGGGAAGGGCTGTAGATGTCACATACATGGACTTCAGTAAGGCGTTTGATAAGGCTCCCCATGGTAGGCTGATGGAGCAAGTGAAGTCGCATGAGGTCCAGGGTGTAATTGCTAGATGGATAGAGAACTGGCTGGGCAACAGGAGACAGTTGTAATGGAAGGGAGTTTCTCAAAATGGAGAACTGTGACCAGTGGTGTTCCACAGGGATCTGTGTTGGGACCACTGTTGTTTGTGATATACATAAATGATCTGGAGGAAGGTATAGATGGTCTGATCAGCAAGTTTGCAGATGACACTAAGATTGGTGGAGTAGCAGATAGTGAAGGGGACTGTCGGAGAATGCAGCAGAATATAGATAGATTGGAGAGTTGGGCGGAGAAATGGCAGATGGAATTCAATCCAGGCAAATGCGAGGTGATGCATTTTGGAAGATCCAATTCAAGAGCGAATTATAAGGTAAGTGGAAAAGCCCTGGTAAAAATTGATGCACAGAGAGATCTGGGTGTTCAGGTCCATTGTACCCTGAAGATGGCAACGCAGGTGGATAGAGTGGTCAAGAAGGCATACAGCATGCTTTCATTCATTGGACGGGCTATTGAGTACAAGAGTTGGCAGGTCGTGTTGTAGTTGTGTAGGACTTTGGTTCGACCACATTTGGAATACTGCGTACAGTTCTGGTTGCCACATTACCAAAAGGATGTGGATGCTTTGGAGAGGGTGCAGAGGAGGTTCACCAGGATGTTGCCTGGTATGGAGGGTGCTAGCTATAAAGAGGGGTTGAGTAGATTAGGATTATTTACGTTAGAAAGACGGATGTTGACGGGGGGGACCTGATTGAGGTCTACAAAATCATGAGAGGTGTAGACAGGGTAGATAGCAAGAAGCTTTTTCCCAGATTGGGGGACTCGATTACTAGGGGTCACAATTTCAAGGTGAGAGGGGAAAAGCTCTTTACGCAGAGGGTGGTGGGTGCCTGGAATGCGTTGCCAGCGGAGGTGGTAGAGGCGGGCACGATAGCGTCACTTAAGATGTATCTGGACAAATACATGAATGGGCAGGGAGCAGAGGGATACAGATCCTTGAAAAATAGGCGACAGGTTTAGATAGAGAATCTGGATCGGTGCAGGCTTGGAGGGCCAAAGGACCTGTACCTGTGCTGTAATTTTCTTTGTTCTTTGTTCTTGAATGCTTGAGTCGGTGCAGGAAGGAAAGTTCTAAATTCCCAGATCATTGGGACCTTTTTTTTGGGGTGGAGGTGGGGGGGAAGGTGGAACCTCCACAAGCAGGATGGTCTGCACCTTAACCAGAATGGGATGACTATTCTTGTAGAAGTATTTGCTAGTACTATTGGGAGGAATTTATACTAGTTCAGCTGTGGCAGGGGTCACAGTGCATTTAGTTTGATAGTAACGCAGCAAAAGGAACCAAGGTGGAGTGAGTTCAGCTGTGTGGTATCTCAAAGGAATAACACAAGGCTGCATGACCTCTAATGCCAAGAGGCTGGGCGTGGACTGACACATGGAACTGCAGTGTTGCCATCAGAGATGTGGTTGAGGGAGGGACAAAACCGGCAACTTTAACATTCTAGGATATAGGATCTTTAGGGTCATCAAATGAGGCTTTATGGACATAATAATAAAAAAAAAACTGCTGTCATACACCCTTAACTATTATAGGGCCCCAAACAGTCAGCAGGCAATTGAGTCGCTGTGTAGTCAGTTCACCAAGGTGTCAAAAATTATTATTCGGGGAGTTATTAAGGGAGTTCAACTACGGCACTATTGGTATATTTGTACAATAAAATGGTCGGGGTGGGGGAGGAAGATTCCTTGCAAGGTATATCGGCAAGCTTTCTTTTTCGCCATTTCTACAAGAGACTGGAGCTGTGCTAGAGCTAATTATGGGGTAAGCAGCCAGACAGGTGTTCAAGTGACATTGGGGTTGTATTTTAGTGATAGTGACCCCAAAAGTGTGTTTTAGGTTTATTATGGAAAAGGTGAATAATGGCCTTCAAAAAAGGGTTTTAAACTGAGGTAAGGCAGATGTCCTTTTAAAAAGGCCAGGATCTGGCCAAAAGTAGAGTGGGGACAGCTGTTTGAGGGTGAATCTACAGCAGAATAGTGGAAGGCCTTCAAAAAGGTGCTTGACAAGAACCGTAAATAGAACTTGAGGTAGATGGAGGGTAATCTAGAGCAAAATATTTTGTTCCCGCAGCTCCATAGTTGGCCCTGGACTGTCCTTCCAGCTCCCCACTCTGGGTCACCCCCCCTATTCTTAAAGGGGCAGCACACACCCAACTACATGCATAACGTTCCTCCTTTATTTCAGTAAACCCATTAAGCAATATATGTGCATCTAACAATTAACTTTTATACAAGCATTGTGGCTAACATATGTACATTGTCAGGAATATATACAAAACAAAAAGCATGCCAACTGCAATGGCAACTTTGGGTTGAAATGAGTCAACACTGACCTTTTCAGGGTCACCTCTCAGTAAGCCGCCTCACATTCCTCTGTCCATTTCACCAGTATCCTTTTTCCCAGCAACCGATGCAGGCATTTCAGCACAGTTAGTGATCAGCCATAACCTTGCCATAGTAATTTACAAGTTCCGATGGCGATCTCATTTGAGACATCCTCTGATCTAGGGTCCTTCATGACTGATAGCCTCCATAGTTTGGATCCAGGTAATCTATGGAGTTTTTTTTTTTTGTTTGTTTGTTTTTTGAACTCTCATTTTCTTTTTACTTTGTAGAACATGTTCCTGCAACCTTTTTTTGGATTTCTTCCAGGTTTTTCAAATACTGCTGTTTGGAGGATCCAGTGATTAAAGTATTGTCCATATTAGACACCTGGCAATCTGCTCAAAATTCAGTCAATGGCTCTTTGGAATAGAGCTGGCACTGATGTGATGCCAAAAGGCAGTCGCTTGTAGTGGAACAGTGCCCTGTGTGTTACTAATGTCCATGGTGGCACGGATCCCTTTGTGACCCCCACCTGCAAGTAGGCCTGGACAAATCCATTTTTGAGAACTTCTTTCCCCAGCCACTCTACTAAACAGGTCTTCAATGTATAAAAGTGGGTATTGATTTGTACATAGTGCTGGGTTGACTGTGACCTTTTTAAAGTCACCACAAATCCTCACCATGCTACCTGTTTTTAAGACTGGAACAATTGGAGTGGCCCATTCACTGGTGGTTACTGGTTCTAACGTTCCCAGACTCACCAGCCATTCTAGTTCTACCTCCACTTATGCTGGATGGCATACAGTATTAGACACAGCTCTTCCTTGGATAAGCCTCCTGTTTCAACCAAAGTTTCATTTCCCCTATGGTTCCCTTGAAGCCATCCTTTACACCTATCCAAAATATCTTGCAAACTGATTTATTGAATCTGCCAGCCTATTAACCACACCCAATTTAACTTTATTTGTATGCTCCTGGTTAGAGAAATTTAATGAACTGCTTTCAGTATATACAGAGGTAATTTGATACACTCGTCCATAAGGTGCACTTTTACCTATAAGGCACGTAGCTCTTCAGCGGCACCATTTGTTCTGTCTGGAGTGCAATGTTGGCAGGCTTCAATGGCACTGCCTTTAGCTTTTCCCTATATGTTGGGTTAGGAATTGGACATTCCTGCACCACTTCCATCTTTTCTGGGTTCTTTCCAAAAGACAGTAACGATCAACTTCACCTCATACCTGCAGGATGTTTAAATGAAAATTTGCTGACTGAGCTTCTTTTCCAGACCCACTTTACTGTTGGCCCACTCGCTGGCTAGTGGCATGTACCTTAAATCTTGTGCTCTGAATTGTTTTGTTTAGACACCCCTCTTGCCTGAGTTGTAGCGGCAGTTTTGGGTAGTATGGCCCACTTGCTTACATCTGCAGCACTGGGCTTCTCAGGTCCAACACATTGACTCCTTGTGGCCACATGAGAAGCATGCTATGGCTGGTACCACATGCTGCTAAAATTCCACTACTTGATGCATCTGGGCATTGTCACTCAACTGTGTTGCTTCACTGGCAGCCAACTCCATTGAGGTAGCAATTTCTAAAGCTGCCTTAAAATCCAGGTTAATCCTTTGTTAGTAATTTCTGTTGGCTTTGTGTTGGAGGCCACAAACCACAGTCAGTGCAAGGCACCTTGGAAGAACCCTCTGAATTAGCAGTGTTCTGCTAACTTCTTAAGGTGGCCACGCATTGAATGATAGACTGTCCTTGGTGCTGTACCCACCGATGGAAACATCAGCAATCCTCGGTGCTTTGCAGAATAACTCCCCAGCACTATGCATAGTTCTTAATGGGTCTTCTCCACGGGTTTCCCTGATTGTACCAGACCCCTTAGAATCGTGACTCCCAACAGTACTCAAAACTGGTACAATTATGTCTTTAGCCACCTTATTTGCTCTTAAATACACATCAAACTATTTGGTATACAGGGTCCAAAATTCTGTGTCTCTTCAAATGGTCCCATGTCTCCAAATTTTGTTTGCCACATTGTTTTCCTGCTGACTGGAATTTTTCTTTCCACTTGTAGTAGCCATTTACAGCCAGAATCAAATCCGTGAATGCCCACTGCTTCCTCATTGTGTAGTGTACCGTTTTTCTCTGGCATCAACCGCAGCCTTCGTCCCCTTGGCGAACACTGTGCTGGTCGCCCCCACACTGACTGTTGGCATACCTTTCTTCCCTTGCTTTGACCATAGCTTGAATCCCCTTGGCGTTGCTTCTGGAGTCCAGGTGATATCCTTACTCACAACCCAAAAAGTGCTGTTTGCACTCAGTTTGTGGACCAAACTGTGTGTGGCTTACTAGAACCATAAATAAAACACAAGGGAGACAGGGTAAACAAGAACAGGGAATACTTTATTGTGCCTCGCAAACAGAAACAGAAGTTGCTGGAAGCTCAGGTCTGGCAGCATCTGTGAAGGGGGAAAAAAAAAAATCAGTTAATGTTTCAGGTCAGCTTCCAGCAACCCCTGTTCCTGATTTACAGCATCTGCAATTCTTATTGGTTTTTATTGTGCGTCCCCTCCCTCCAAATTCCCATTGCTAGACAGGCCCTTAAGCTCTGGCCTCCTGACCTGCTTTCTTAAAGGACAATTCACACCGAAATACTTCCCTAAAAATGTTAGGGAGAGTATAACAGATTCTCTTTGGGGTGAAATGAGGGAACAACCAGCCCAGAGAATTATGGATCTCTAAGAATATTCAGGGCTGGATAAAAAGGAAAAGGGACTATAACAGGTACAAAAGGAGTAAATCAGTGGAGGCTAGGAATGGCAGGGGAGCTCAAGCAATTAAGAAGAAAGGGGGCTTATGAGAAAACCCTGGCAGACAGAATTATCATTGCCTCTGGTGGCTACACCTGTGAGAAGTGCATCCGGCTGCAGCTCCTGACACTGCGTTAAGGAGCTGGATGCACTCAGGATCATCTGGGGAACATGATTGATAAGAGCTATAGTGAAGTGGTCACTCCTAAAGTGCAGGCTGCAGGTAGCTGGGTGACCACCAGAAGAGAGAAGGGCTGAAGGCAGAGTGCAGAATTCCCCTGTGGCCATTCCCCTCAGTAACAGGTATACTACTTTTGGATACTGTTGTGGGGGGGGGGTGGGGAAATGACTTTTCAGTGGCTAGCAGCAGCAGTCAGGTTAGTTGCACTGTGACCAGCTCAGAGGGAAAGGGTACAGTCGGACAGTCTCCTATCAATATCGCACTTAATTGTGAAGGGGACAGATGGGAGATTCTGTGGCTGCAGAATAGACACTAGGATGGTGTGTTGCCTCCTGGGTACCAGGGTCAAGGATGTTTGAGTGGTTGCTAACATTCTGAAGGGGGAGGGCGAACAGCCAGAGGCCATTGTGCACATCGGTACAAATGGCACGGGACCCCATGCCTTTGTCTACCTACGAAATGAGTATAGGGAGTTGAGTAAGAAGCTAAAAAGCAGGACCTTCAGGGTAGTGATCTCCGGATTGCTTCCTTTGCCACGTGCCAGTGAGGATAGAAATAGAAAGATAAGCCAGATGAATGCGTGGCTGAGGAGCTGCTTTAGGGGACAGGGTTTTCAGTTCTTAGATCATTGGGATCCCTTCTTGAGTAGAGGTGACCTGTACAAGAGGGGCAGGTTGCACATGGACTGGAGGGGCTCTGATATCTTGCAGGGAGATTCGCTAGAGTTATGTGGGAGGGTTTAAAACTAGGTTCCCACAGGTGTGGGACTGAACAAGAGAGGCATCGGGAAAGCAGGGGAAAATACATTGGCCATCGAGAGCAAGTTTACGGTTCAGGATAGCCAGGAGCACAGTGAAGGGAGGGAAAAGACTTCTGGTTTAAAGTGGATTCATTTCAATGCACAAGGCCTGACTGGTAAGGCAGATCAGCTCAGAGCATGGATTAGCTCTGGGGATTAGAATATTTCTAGCCGTAACAAACATAGCTGAGAGAAGGGCAGGACTGGCAGCTCAATGTTCCAGGAAACAAGCTACAGGTGTGACAAAAGTACAAGGAAGTGAGGAGGGAGAGTTGCCCTTTTTTTTTGAGGGAGGACCCAACAACAGTACTTAGAGGGTATTCCTGAAGGCTCATCAAATGAGGCCGTATGGTTAGAACTTAAACAAGAAGGGGATGGTCTCTCTGGGACTGTATTATAAATCCCCAAATAGCCAGCAGGTACAAGAGGATCAGATGTGTAGAGAGATTACAGATATCTGCAGGAATAATAGAGTAAAATTGGTTGGAGGTTTTAATTTCCCCTGTATTGACTGGACCACCCAGAGTGTAGGGGCCTGGAAAGGGTGGAATTTGTCAAATGTATCCAAGAAAGTTCCCTCAATCAATATGTAGAGGGCCCTACTTAGGTGGTGCAACAGTGGGCCTCCTCTTAGGAAACAAGGTTGGGCAAGTGACTGATCTCAGTCTGAGAGCAGTTTGGGTCCAGTGACCATAACTCTTAGGTTTAACATAGTTATGGAAAAAGATAGGACAGGTCCACATGTTAAGGTGTTAAACTGGAATGGGCCAATTTTTGTGGCCATTCTACAGGATCTAGCAGAGGTCAATTGGGTGGGCCTTTTTGAAGGAAAAAGAATGACTGTCAAATGGGAGGCTTTTAAATTGCAATATCAAGAGTCCAGGGTCAGTGTGTCCCTGGATGAGATGGATCTGGCAGAGAAAGTTAAAGATAATTCCAAAAGGTTCTATAGCAATGTTGAGAGTAAAAGGATGGCTAGGGGGAGAATAGATCTCCTTAAAGATCAGCATGGCCATCTATGTATGGAGCTACAGGAGATGGGAGAAATTTTTTAATGAATATTTCTCCTTTGTGTTTACTGAAGAGAAAATCACCGGATGCTAAGGAAATGAGGGAGACAAGTGGGGATGTTTTGGACCATATACATATTACCAGAGAGGAGGTGTTAGCAGCCTTAAAGCACATAAAGGTGGATAAATGCCCTGGGCCTGATCAAGTCCATCCTTGGATGTTGTGGGAGACTAGGGAAGAAATTGCAGAGGCCCTTGCAGAGATTTTTGCTTCCTCTTTAGCCACTGGTGAGGTTCCAGAAGACTGGAGGGTGGCTAATGTTGTTCCATTGTTTCAAGAAATATAGCAAGGACAAGCCAGGGAACCACAGGAAATTGAGCCTGACATCAGTGGTAGGCAAGTTATTGGAAAGGATATTGAGGGACAGGATCAACCAACATTTGGATAATCCAGGTCTGACCAGGGATAGTCGGCATGGATTTGTGCATGGCAAATCATGTCTGACAAATCGTTGAGTGTTTTTTGAAGAAGTAACCAAGAGGATAGATGAGGGTAGGGCAGTGGGGATGTTATCTGTATGGCCTTTGACAAGGTCCTGCACGGCAGGCTAGTCATGAAGGTTAGGTCGCATGGGTTCCAGGGAGAGCTAGCTAATTGGATTCATAATTGGCTCAGTGGTAGGAAGTAGTGGGTGATGGTTAAAAATTGTTTCTCAGACTGGAGGCCTGTGACTAGTGGTGTGCCACGAGTTGGTTCTGGGACCTTTTTTTTATTTGTTATTTATGTAAGTGATCTGGATGTGAATGTACAAGGCATGATTAATAAGTTTGTGGGCGATACCTGTATCGTTGATAGTGAAGGTGGTTATCAAAAATTAGAGGGATTTTGACCTGATGGGGAAGTGGGCTGAGGATTGGCAAATGCAATTCAATACATATAAAGTGTGAGGTGTTGCACTTTGGAAAGCCCTACCAAGGTAGGACTTGTACAGTAAATGGAAAGGCCCTGAGTAGTATTTGGAATAGAGGGACCTAGGTGTACAAGTATATAGTTTGTTGAAAGCAGTGTCACAAGTGGACAAGGTTGAAGAAGGCATTTAGCATGCTGGCCTTCATCAGTCGAGGCATTGAGTATAGGAGTTGGGGTGTTATGTTACAGTTGTATAAGTTGTTGGTGAGGCCACAATTGGAATATGGTGTACAATTTTGGTCACCCTGTTGTAGGAAGGACATAGTTAAACTGGAAAGTGTACAAGGACGTTGCCAGGACTAGGCAGCCTGGGTTATAAGGAGAAGTTAGACAGGAAAGGGCTTTGTTCCTTGGAATAAGGAGTGACCTTTATTGAGGTGTATAACATCATGAGGGGCACAGATAGGATGAATGCATATGGTCTTTTTCCTTGGGACAGGGAATTGAAAACTAGAGGGCATAGGTTTAAGGTGAGAGGGGAAACGCTTAAGAAGGACCTGAGGGGCAACTTATTCACGCAGAGTGGTGCATTTATGGAATGGGCTGCCAGAGAAAGTGGTTGAGGCAGGTACAATAGCAACATTTAAAAATTTGGACAGGCACATCGATGGGAAGGGTTTAGAGTGATATGTGGGCAATTAGAACTAGCTGAGTGGGCACCATGATCTGCATGGACCAGTTTGGGCCGAAGGGCCTGTTTCCATGCTGTATTACTCTGATTCTAATAGATTAATGGAATCCCTACAGTGTAGAAGCAGTCCGCTCAGCCCTTCGAGTCCACAATGACCCTCTGAAGAGCATCCCATCCAGGATCGACCTTCTACCTATCCCTGTAAACCTGCATATCCCATAGCTAATCCATCTAACCTATACATTTAGCATGGCTGATCCACCTAAACTGCACAACTTTAGGCAGCAAGAAGGGTGCCGACCCAAAACATCAACGTCCCTGCTCCTATGATGTTGCCTGGCCTGCTGTGTTCCTCCAGCTCCACACTGTGTTGTCTCCAACTGCATCATCTGCAGTTCTTGCTATCTGAATTATTTATAACCCCACCATGAGGCTTTTTTCTGAAGAAGGGTCCCAACCCGAAATGTCAACTTTCTGGCTCCTCTGATGCTGCCAGGTAACTAAGGCAGTGAGCTTAGCATCTGTCTTTGGGAAAATTCTACAGGATGATAGCGCAGAGTATTTAGAAACATATAACATAATGAAGCTAAGTCAGTGTGGATGTCATGCCTCAAAACTTTGACAATTCTTTTGAGGAGGTAATAAGCAGGGTGTGTAAATAAAGTAGATTCAATATGTTTGGATTACCAAAAGGTATTTAATGTTTGACACATCAGGCTACTTAATAACATATGAAATTTTGGTATTTAGTGTGGGTAGAGGATTGGTTGAAGACAGTTGAGGTAAGGGTGGCATTTTTAGGATGACCATCTGCAGTTAGAGGGACTACCACGGGGATCAGTGTTAGGGCCATAATTGTTTACCTTGGATATTAATTACTTGGGTGATGGAAGTGAATGCACTATTGCAATATATTAATCCTCAGCTTCAAGTTTCTGCCTTAACGTTATAATCCTTGATTAACTTGATTAGAAATGTCTGTCTCTGCCTTTTAATATACTTAAAGATCTAGTCTCAACAGACCTTGATGGTAAAGAATTCTGTAGATTCATTTACAGCTCCCCCCCCCCCCCCCCAAAAAAAAACCTGTTATCTGTGCTAAATGGGCAACTCTTACTTAGCTATGTCCTCTGGTCCTGGGCTCTCCCACAAAGGGAAACCACTTCTTTGCATCTACCCTGTCAAGTCTCCTAAGAATTTTTGTATGTTTTAATAAAGTCTCCTTAATGCTTCCAAAATCCAATGAGCACAAGCCTCAATCCTCTTCATAAAATCTCTCCATCCCTGGGATCAAGAAGGTCAACCTTTCTAATGCCAGTCTGCCTCAAGGGAATCCAAACGATTCCCAATATTTCAATTGTTGTTTGGCTATATCTTGTAGTTTGCAGGTGACAAAAAATGGCGGAGGGGTAAGCAATGATGACAACAACATAGTGTGATGATACTATGGCTTTTAGAGAGCTGTTTTATCCTGGCTTCTTTCTCTTTCTCTTTGGAGAGAGGCTTTAAGCCATACATGCTGAGCTGACACCTCCAAGCTAATAAAGCAAACAGCTTGTGACGTTTTGGAATTTTTTAAAACATTTAGAACAATAGAAGCAGCAGGAATGGGTGGAGTCAGGCTCCCAGAGAAGCAGGTCTTATTTCATGTTTCAGCAGTTGCTGGGGCTTTGCTGGTGGTTGAAGCTGCTACACCTTTGTTATAGCCAAAAGCTTGGGTTCTCTTCCTGCTGCCAGAATTGCACATGAGAATCTGCTTTACTGACTTTGCCATTGCCAAGGGTATGTTTATGGGATGTTACTATATTGGAACGGCTGTTGCTTAATAGTTAAATAATCTGTTATTCTGTTAAGTTTTCAAATAGTTTGTTATACCAATTCTTCTATCTTGTTTGTTTTTTTAATGGGGGTTAAGAATAAAGTGTGTTTCACTTAAAGTTGAGTGGTGTGACGAGTCGAATTACTTCTGGAACACAGAATTTCTACTTGTCTTTAAAGAAGATAAACGTTAGGGTAAATGCTATCTCCTTGATCTATTTTGCAGGGGGGTTTTGTGTGGTCCGTAGCAGTCTACAGAGGCCTGTAGACAGGTTAGGTCAGTGTGCAAACACTTAGTAGATGGAACATAATGTGGGAAAATATGATGCTCTGCACCTTAGTAAGTTGAATAGAAGATTTTTTTTATGTAAAAGACTGCAAAAAGCTGCAGCTCAAGGGGAATTTGGGGGTCCTAGTGTATGAATCACAAAGAACTAGCACCCAATTTCATTGGATAATGGGGAAGTCAAGTGGAATGTTGGCCCTTTTTCTTGAAGGGAATGAAGTATAAAAATAGATGTCTTTACTATTGAGGGCTGTTGAGACTGGGTCTTTAAGTATATTCAAGGCTGAGATAGTGTTGCCTGTCGCTGATAGACAACAGTATATACATAGACGAAGATGTAGTGGAGGCAATTAGAGCTGTAAAGGCTCAATTAATTAAGTACTAAAATGTAGAGCGCATACTTCCCCTTAGAGGTATCTCAATCACTGTCTTTGAATCCCTGGTTTCTGTAACTTAACTCCATGTTTTTACCCAGGAGAGTTGGCCACTGTCCATGTTGAAATTCTCTTCAATGTCTCTACCATGCCCCTCCTGCAGTGTTAGTCTTCGAAGTTCTGCTGGGAAAAATAAATTCTTCCCAGAATCTTTATACACTAAATCTGAGTCTTGTGTATGCCTTATTTGGAATTATCTATGCACGTGACCAATCCTGAATGTCTTGTCCAAATGTATGCCTTAGTTGGCAGAGACAGCAGTTTCTGAATTCCTGAAATTTGTAGCAGTCGTTGCATGGTACTTTTTTTATCTGCAGATGCCTATTAAACAGACAACAACAGGAGGACACAGTATGCCCTAACACACTGGCCATACTGCCATACATCAACAACATATCAGAACTGACAACAAGACTCTCAGACCACTAGGAATTATGGTGGCCCATAGCCACGCTACGACAAACTCTTACAAGGTTTAAAGACCCCATTCCCACAACATGCAGAGCCAATGTGATTTTACCAAATACCATGCAACAACTGCCACAAACATTTGCATTGGACAGACAGGAAGGAAACTAGCCATCAGAATACATGAACATCAACTAGCAGCAAAATGGCACTCCGAACTCTCCTTAATATCGGTATGATTCAGACAACGAAGGCCATCAGTTTGACTGGGACAAGGTAACCATAGTAGCCCAAGCCAAACATAGACACGCATGGGAACTCCTAGAGGCATGGTTCTCAACCTGTAATGCAATCAACAAACACTTAGAATTGGACCCCATATACAAACCCATACAGATCAAAACCAGAAATGACGCTACTCACCATAACGGACCAGACAGTATAAATTCCAAGTGGAGTAGAATAACATTGCTTCATCAGAGGCTCCCCTGATGATATCACCGAGCACAGAGACGAAATGTCTGAACGAGGACAAGCTAGCTCGGTGAGCAAGTCAACAACCTCACTCCATATTGTCTCCCTTTTGCCTTTTTCAAAGATCTACCTCGATGCAATGGGGTGGATGGTAGGACCTTCCCATCTGCTGACTCAAAACCTCTTGCGTCCCACAAAGGTAGGGTATGTTGTCAGATTGTTGCACACGTACATACTATTTGAATATATTGTAGATCTTGGGGTGAATTAATCTGGGCGGCTCACTATATATGCCACTGCTGCCAACTCAGCTGCTTATGCACTCGTGGTCTTTGACAGTTTGAGGACCATACTGTCCACTTCTTGTCCTTGTTCATCTTCCATATAGATCCCTCAGCTAGTTCTCCATTCTCCATCCTGTACAAATGAAGAGCCGTCAACAAAACTTGAAGGACAATTTGTCATTCCCCTGCTGTTCTCCTGTTTCTGCCTGTCTGCCCAACTCTTGTGTTGGGTGTTCCCTGTATTCTCTTCACTAGTAGTCCTATCCTTTTTCCTTTGATACAAATGGAAATTGTGTTTGCTGTCACCTCCTGACACTCATGGCTTATCTTCTGATAAATTAGTTACCTGCTAATGTGATAGTGCCTCTCTTGAAACAGCAGCATGCATCTAGCAATGTGTTTCTGGCTACTGTGCAGTCATTAATACGTCCATCTAGCATCTGAACAGTGTGCATTCCCTCGACAGGCTCAATGTTACAATGTGGGTAAAATGTTATACCATGGAACTCCACCACTAATGCTTTTCACATGCGGGATACCCTTTCTCTACTGGTGTGAGCATGTGGGAGGCTAGGCTACTGGTCTCCACTGACCATGCGTCTCTTGCAATAAGATGGCCAATATTGAGGAACCTGTTGTAGCCAACTCTAAGGAGAATGGTTCAGCTGGATTTGGGATTTCTAGGGCAGGAGCATTCTCCAAACTGTTTCAGTTATTTATAGCTTGCTTGTGTTCTAGCCTCCATTTTCCATGAGACATTTTTCTTTAGTAACATTTAGTGATGCTGCCTTTGTGGCAAAACCATCGATATGGTCTCCACAATACCCAATCAAGCCCAAAAACTGTTTTAATCCCTTCACATTTGTTTCAATCTGTTGTTGGTCTGTCTCTTTTTCTGGTGGTGTTAATACCACTCCTAAGTAACTCACGTACTGTCTCGTTATCTGAGCCTTTTTTGGGTTCCCTTTTAGCCCAGGCTCCTTTTAGGGGATTGCAACAACTCATTCAGGAGATCATCATGCTCCTGTTTTCCTGATACAGTACATTGATAATTTTGCTTCTGCAGTCTGGCCTAGAAAAATCCCACAACCCATTGCTTAACCTTTTGAAATATTGATGGGCAGTTGTGAAATCCCAGCAGCAAAGCAGTCCACGTATACTGCTGTCCCTTAAAGGTAAATACAAATTTATACTGGCATTCCTTGGTCCATTACTTTTATATCTAGCACCATAAACTTCTGAGCAGATTCACTCTCTGTTTAATCATGGTTTCTGGGCTAGTAGTCACTGGTGCCACTGAGGGTGTTACTTATTTAGTTCTTGATAATCGTCAGTTAGTCACCAACTCTCGTCCAGTTTCTTTGCTTGGCCAAATGGGTGAATTGTTTGCAGAGGTGAGTTGCTTTAACACCCCGTACCATACTTTGCACTGCCTTTTTTCTGTTGCACCTTCAGCCTGCTTGTGGAATCCATACTGCTTTTTGGGGCTTTACATACCTCCTCTTGCATCTGTCAACAGTCATGCTTATGTTTGGCAAACACCTCCTGGTTTTGTTCAATAATTCCTTGTGCTATCAGGTCCTTACTCATGTCAGTAGAACTGATCCACATTTCCCCCACTGTACACGATCTGTTCTTTTATGTTGTCCTACAGGGATTTCAGCAAAAAAATGAACAGAACAAATAATTACAGTACAGGAACAGACCCTTCGGCTCTCCAAGCCTGCACTGACCTGCTGCCTGTCACATCTAAAACTGCCTACCCTTCCGGGGACCGTATCCCTCTATTCCCATCCTAGTCGTGTATTCATCAAGACGCCCTTTAAAAGTCACTATAGTATCTGCTTCCACTACTTACCCTGGCAGTGAGTTCCAGGCACCCACCACCCTCTGTGTTTTTAAAGAAAAACTTGCCTTGTACATCACCTTTTAAACCTTGCCCTTTGTACCTTAAACCCATGGCCCCTGGTAACTGACTCTTCCACCTTGGGAAAAAGCTTCTGACTGTCCAGTCTGTCCATGCCCTTCATAATCTTGTAGACCTCTATCAGGTCGCCCCTCAACCACATAGTTAATGCTCTCCATTACAGGCAACTACTCGGTAAATCTTTTCTGCACCTTGTCCAAAGCCACCGCATCCTTCTGGTAGTGTGGTAACCAGAATTGAACGCACTATTCCAAATAAACTCACTTATTCCTGGCATTTGCCATATTATACGGATCAAAGTACAGTTCTGCTCTGGCCACTTAATCGCTTTCCTGATATGCTCTTGCTTTGCTGGAAGTGTTGCTAATATTATCAGATGTACCAACTCTACCTTTCCTATTTGCATATCTAAAGGGCTAGTCACTTGTCTTGCTTGAGAATATCCCATCAAACCACTCAAGATTGTGTGTGTTTTTTTTTTATTTTCTGATTTTGTCCCTAGTTATAACAGATGTGCTCAGTGGTGTGCAGCCTCCAACCCTGCCCCAACTAAGGGGCTTCCTGTTCTATCTCATTTTGCATCTCTCAACCATATTGGAGAGGTACGAGACTATCATTGTAAGTTGTGGTACAACCCACTTGTTGCCTCACTCGGTTGCACATTGTTTTGTGGTGCATACTGGGGTCCTTCTGGTGGCAAGCGTTGGACCTGCATCTGATTTATCCTGACCTCCGGAGGTTTAGACATTCTCTGGCATAGTGATTAAAACATCTCCATGAGCCATGGGAGTCCTATCATTCCGTGCAGTTGCAGGTGAAGCTCCTCGTCCGTGCCTGTGACCTGTTCCCACCATTTGATTGGATGGTGGTGTCCCCTTGGGACTGGTCCCTTTCCTTAATTTCTCCATGCTGCCCCTTGCTCTTGAGGTGCCATTCATCTTCTGTGTCCTCTTGCCTCCTTCTCAAGCTGACTATTTTTCCAACAGTCACGCCTCAGTGTGTGTTGTTAGGAAGGGTCAAACATGTCACATGCCTTTTGTGATTCTTCTGTCCCATGGGACATCAGTGTATGGACATGCCTGTCGATTGTCAAAAGGTGCAGCTGAATTTTGCTGATGTAGCCTTGGGCTTGTATGCTCTAGAACACTAGTCACAGCCTTGCAGCAAACGTAGTTGGGTGCTCTCCCTTCCTGTCTACTTTTTTTTTTTTATTCGGGGCTTCCACTGGGTCTCCCCTAGCTCCCGTGGCTGTCAGTACACCCTTCATTAACTCATCTAACGAACCCCCTCCTGTGTTTTGTGGCTCAGGCAAGGTTGAATGTGTAGTGGGATGGAGACATATCGGTATTAGTATTTTTTTTTTTTTTTCTCCTTCTCATTCTCTAACCTGTATGTGGTTTGTTGCTTGTGGGTAGCTTGGAACAGCTCCTGGGGGTCATCCCTAGGCTGACAATTCCCTACACATCTAATGTTAGGGAGGTGTGGTTGTTGCACTCCTAGCACTGCTGGCTGCTGTCTCCTAGAGATTAGAGGTAGTGGGACTTCGTCCAATCCCTCTTACCCCATTCCCCTGGGTTCTCCTCTCCATTTCTGGCTGGTTCATCTGCTGGCCCTCCTTAGTCGATGTCACCATCTTCCTCCCAACCCACCTCAAAGGATGGGGTCACCAAACGTGCATTTTATCCATCTTTTTTTTGTGCTGATATCAAACTCTGTCTCCTCTACTTGCTTCATACGCTTCATATGATCACCCGAGGTCCACTTTCACTGTTATGCTGACTTTATGCACTTTATTCATTGTCTCCAATCGCTACACTGTTTCTCTTAGCTCTTCTGTCAGTTTCTCGCACTGCATTTGTTGCTGGTTCATGTGCATGAGGACTGCATCCGTTTTTGTGAATTCCCAACCTTCTCAGTCATTCTTTTATCTTGTCTCTAAGCTTAGCTACCTCTCTTTGCAACTTCAGCTGTTGCTGCTGGCTTTCTGCCCAGTCTGCCAATATAAGTCTACAGCTACAGCTTTTTGCACTTAACATTCCTATTTCCCATATCATCTTTTTGTCATACTCCAATGAGTATCCCTGTGTATTCCTGTTCCTGTACCAGTATACTCTCTCTTTCAGCCACTTCCTAGCCATGTACTGTTAGAGAAATCCACTCCTCCAGTCAGAGTCCCCTGGACCCACTGTTCTCTTAGTGCTATCTTGTTTAATGTGTCTGCTGTTATTTTTGTCTTTCTCGCTACCGAATTTCCACCTCCTCCTTCCTGCACCTATTTACTTCAGGGGGTTGGAAAAATGAAAGGTTACTTAGTCCAGTGTTGGAGTAACTTTGAAGCTATTTCTTATCACCCACCGAGGGATGTCAAATTCTGTAGATACAGTGGAGACACTTAGAGCTGTATAAAGCTCAATTAATTATTAGGTACTTAAATGAATAGCATGCACTTTTTAACTACTAGAGATCTCAATCTCTGTCTTTGACTACCCTGGTTTCTGTAATTAACCTCAAATGTTATTACCCGGGAATGTGGCAGCTGGCCAGGCTGAAACTCTTTTTGATCAACTTTGTGCTTCCTGATGTAGGGTACCTCCTGCAGTGTTGATCTTCAAGGTTCTGCTAAAAGACATTCTTCTCAGGCTGTTTATGCATAGGTCTCTATGCCAAGTGTATGCCTCATTTGGAATTATCCATGTACCTGACTGATCCCAAATGTTTTGTCCAAATGCAGGCCTTAATTGGCAGAGACAGCAGTTTGAATTTCTGCAATTTTAGCAGACTTGAGTGACTCGGCATAATTCCACTCCCATAACAGCCCATTGTAAAGTCTCTGATCAGTTCCTGTTATCTTCAGCCTTGTCCAACAATAGACAGACATATTTCTAATCCCTAAAGGAATCATGGGTAGTGGGGATCAGGCAGGAATGCAGAGTTCAGGATTCAGATCAGCCATGTTTTCATTGAATGGTGGAGCAACTTGAGCTTTATTGGCCTACTTCTCCTGTTATGGTCTGATAGTTGCCCCTTTTATTGAAGTTATTGCTACTGTTTTCTGTTCATAAATCAGTCATCAATCCAGTCACAACCTGAATTTTGTGATGGAGGCTTTTTGTGAAGGATGAATTTTGAGTTGTCTTTCCTGCCCTTTAAGCTGTCTTTGCGTATAAAGCAATGAGTAAGCAGTTCTAACACTGTTGAGATACCTGATGTACAGTGATAAATTGTTGGCATAAACTGAACTTTTGGAAAGGCAATGCAAAATATTCAAAGTATTGTAGTACTAATGCTTACTGATTTGAAAACGTCAGTATAAATGAAATTGTTCTCTTTACCAAATTCTTCAGTAATAAAAACATCTCTAATTCAATTCAGTGTGATGAACTTGGATGATCTAACCAGGAGAGGCCTTTATCTCAGTGACATCCCACTACATGATGCAACACGAGATCTTGTTTTGCTTGGTGAGCAGTTCAGAGAAGAATATAAACTCACACAGGAACTAGAAATTTTGACTGATCGGCTGCAGCATACACTTCGCGAATTAGAAGAGGAAAAGAAAAAGACAGACAGGTAAGCCATCATTGGGAATCATTCAAGCTAACAGCTGAGAGTACAGTGAATAAGGGAACTGTGTTTTCTGGATGGGTTGGAGACGCCAAGACTTTTCTCTATAGCAGAAAATGTATCCGGAGAACATTTTAAGATTTGATATATTAGAGATTCTAAAAATTGAGGTATTTAGATTTATAGTAAGGAGAGAAACTCTTTCCACTAGCAAGAACTCTTAAACTTCGAATTTCTTTTTGAAAAAAGCCAACATGAACTTGAGTAATGCTTGATTCAGCAAGCTATTTGGAATACATTACCTAAAAATGAGTTGGAAGCAAATTCAATGGTAACCTTCAAAAAGGAGTTAGACACACATTTGATGAGGATAATTTCTAGGGCCAAGAGTTGGGACTAATTGGTAATTCATTCAGTGAGCTGCTACAGCCATGATGGATTAAAGACTTTTCCCATCGTATGCTATGGTTCTGAGTTATTCCTGATTTTTGATTTTGATATACATTCCTATCTGGCATAAGAATAAAGCAGTGAAGGTGCCTCAACCATGGCTAACAAGGGATATTTGGGACAGTGTTAAAACCAAAGAGGAGGCATACATATTTGCCAGTAAAAGTAGCAAACCTGAGGACTGGGAACAATTTAAAAGTTTAGCAGAAGAGAACAACTAGTTTAATTCAAAAGGAGAAAATAGAATATGGAAGTAAGCTTGCAGAAAAAGACTGAAGACAAATGTAGGTTCCTTGCAGTTAGAATCAGGTGAATTCATTTAAGGGTTTTTTGCAAATATTTTTAGCTCAGGTTGTGGGTGAGGTTGTTGATTTGCTTGCCGAGCTGGCTTGTTTTCGTTCAGATGTTTTGTTACAATGCTAGGTAACTTCATCAGTGAAGCCTCCAATGAAGGATGTTGTTCTACTCCGCTTGGAATTTATACTGTCCGGTCTTTTATGGTGAGTCATGTCATTTCCGGTTCTGTTCTGTATGTGCTTGTATATGGAGTCCAATTCTGCATGTAGATTTGCATTATGGGTTGATAATACCTCTAGGAATTCCCATGCATGTCTCTGTTTGGCTTGGGCTGCCCTGGTTACATTATCCCAGTTAAACAGATGGCCTTCATTTGTCCGAATGTACTGATATTAGGGAAAGTTTGTCGTGTCATTTTGCTGCTAGCTGATGTTCGTATATTCTGATGGCTAGTTTCCTTCCTGTCTGTCAGATGTAATGTTTATTGCAGTCTTTACATGGTATTCTGTAAACTACGTGGTTCTGCATGTCATGGGTATGGGGCCTTTAATCCTTGAGTGTTTGTCATAGTTACATAGTACACTCTGATGAAGGCCATTGGTTTAACTGGGACAATGTAACCACGGTAGCCCGAGCAAAACATAGATATGCATAGGAATTCCTAGAGGTATGATTATCAACCCATAATCCAAATCAACATTAGAATTGGACTCCATGTTCACTACAGTGAACCTTCATTCACTCACTACAGTCCGCCTTCAACACCATTAACGCCTCTAGGGGAAGATCAAAACTCCAAGACCTAGGCCTCAGCTGTGCCCTCTGCAACAGGATTCTCAGACTGCAATCAGTGAAGAGAGACAACTGCACTCTGCACTCAGTGGGCAAATACTTGGCAAATGCAATATAATGTGGACAAGTGTGAAGTCATCCACTTTGGTCACGCAAACAGGATGGCAGATTATCATCTGAATGGTGGCAGTTTAGGAAAAGGTGAAGTGCAACAAGACCTGGATGTCATATGGAACAGTTGCTGAAGGTGGGCATGTAGACGTAACAGGTGGTGAGGAAAGCTAGTAGCATGCTGGCCCTCAAAGACAGAGAGAATTTGACTATTGGAGTAAGATGTCTTGCTGCAGTTATACATGGCCTTGAGGGTGAGGCCATACGTTGGAGTATTGTGTGCAGTTTGGGTCTCCTAATCTGAGGAAGGACATGCTTGCTATTGAGGGAGTCCAGTGAAGGTTTGCCAGACTGATTCCCATGATGGCAGGACTGACACGAGGAAAGACTGGATTTACTGAACTTGTACTTCTGGAATTTAGAAGAATGAGGGGGTATCTCTCAGAAACATATATAAAATCTTGATGGGACTGGTCAGAGTAGATGTGGGAAGAATGTTCTCTTCTACTGGGCATGTCCAGAACAAGGGGTCACAATCTAAGAATAAGGGGTAAGCCACCACGTCACTAAGCCCTCTATCTCCTTTCTGTATTCTGACTTGTTATTGTTTGAGGTCTGCCCTACCATGGTGTCGTGAACAAATCTGTAGATGACGTTCATCTGGAATGCAGAACTGTAGTGAATGAGCAGGAGTCTGATGTAGGTGTCCTGTTACCCAGATGGTTCCAGGGATGAGAGCAGGGCTATGGAAATGGTGTCTGCTGTGGACCTGTTTTGACGACAGGCAAATTACAGTGGATCGAGGCGGGCTGAGAGGCTACAAGTGATGATGTGGGCCATAACGAGCCTCTCAAAGCACTGCATGATTGTGGAAGTCAGAACCACGAGGTGATAATCATTTAAGGTACATTGCATGTGCTTTATTTGTTACTGGGATGATGGTGATCTTCTTGAAGCAGGTGGGGACTTCGGCTTGTAGGAGGGAGAAGTTGAAGATGTCCATGAATGCCTCTGCCTGCTGGTCCGCACAGTCTAACTGCACAGCCGGGACCCCTTCCAGGCCCGTCACTTTCCTTGGGTTGACTCTCGGGAAGATCAATTTGGCGGTGGTGGCCCAGGGAATGCATCCATGGCTGTTGGGGCAGGGGACGCTGCGCCACTGGCATTCTGCTTGAACTGAATTTAGAAAGCATTGAGAGCATTAGGGCGGGATGTGTCTTTGTCAGCTATCTTGCTCTGCTTCACTTTGTATCCTGTAACGTTGTGTAAGCCCTGCCTCAGACTGGATGGTCTGGACCGGCCGACTGACGACTGCTGAATGCCTGGCCTTCAGTAGGCAGTGGATTTCCTGGTTCATCCAAGTTTCTGGTTGGGGAACACTCTCTGACGACTTTGTCACACAGTCCTCCACGCATGTCCTTATGAAGTCCATGACCGTGGTGCTGTACTCCAATAGGAGACATGTTCAAGGTATTTTGGCAGCATCCGCTTGAGGGTGGGCTGATTTGAAGTTGCTGTCCATGATCAAGAAGACCTCGGAATTTCAACTCCGAAGTGTTTGTGGTGGTGTAAACTTCATCTAGGGCATCCTTTGCCATCCTGACAACAGTCTACATATCACCCCACGCAGATGCGAAGGTGACCTTGCACAGCAGCTAGTAGGGAAGGCATTTCACTGTAAGGTATTTTAGGTCCGGGGAGCAGTGGCTCGCCAGGGTCTCCAGGTGGTGTTGATTAGGAAACATACCCCTCCACCCTTTGCCTTAGCCGATAAGTATCCTGGTACCCTAACAAAACGTTAGAAAAGGCCTGCCCATAGATCTGTTGAAGAATTTCATCTTTGTACCAATCTGCTTTTCAGCTTATCGTTTATTTCCCTTTGTTCAAACAAATGAAATTTTTGACCAAATTTCAACTTCAGTCTGACCAAAAATCCTTTTACTCATATCAAATCAGCGCTGCATGACATCTTCAGAATTCCCGTGCTGTACGTAGTGATAACATTTAGGTGCTTGACCAGACATAAACCTGATTTATTCTAATTAAGTGCAAATATTTTGATCAAGTCAAAGTCCCTAGCACCTGACAGACCCAAATAAAGAAAACTTAGTCAACATTAGTGCTGTAGAACAGAGGAACCTAGAGTTTCAGGTATGTAATTCTTTGAAATTTGTGTCACACATGGACAAGGTGGTTAAAAAGGCATTTAGCACGCATGCCTTCATTGCTCAGTCCTTTTTGAGTATAGGAGTTGGGAAGTCATGTTGAAGTCATACAGGACATTGGTAAGGCCTCTCCTGGAGTACTGTATCCAGTTCTGGTTGCCCAGTTATAGGAAAAATGTTATTAAGCTGGAGAGGATTCAGAAGAGATTTACCAGGATGTTGCTGGGTATGGAAGGTTTGGGTTATAAAGAAAGTCTGGTTAGTCTGGGACTACTTTCAGTGGAGCACAAGAGGTTGAGAAGTGACCTTACAGAAGTTTATAAAATCATGTATAGATACAGTTAATAGTAGGTTTCTGCTCCCTAGTTGAGGGCTTTCAAGACTAAGGGGCATATTTTTAAGGTGAGATTTTTTTTTTAAAAAAGACAGACATGAGGTGAATGTTTTTTTTTGAAGATGGTTTGTATGTGGAATGGATTTTGTGAGGAAATGGTGGATGGAGGCACAGTTACGACATGTAAGAGATTTGGATAGGTACATGAATAAGAAAGGTTTGGAGGGGTATGGGCCAGAAGCCGGCAGGTGGGACTAGTTTAGTTTAGAATTATGTTTGGCATGGACTAGTGGGACCAAAGGGTCTGTTTCCTTGCTGTGTGACTCTGACTCTGTGTTTGTTTGGTTTTGTTAGTAACTGTGTGATGATGAAGTTGAGGTCTCTGAAAGAATGCATGAATCTCCAAACACCGCAACTGCAAAATACTTGGAATCATAGAAGCCCTACAGTGTGGAAACAGGCCATTTGGCCCATCAAATCCA
This sequence comes from Rhincodon typus, assembly GCF_021869965.1. NCBI lineage: Eukaryota > Metazoa > Chordata > Chondrichthyes > Orectolobiformes > Rhincodontidae > Rhincodon > Rhincodon typus. Next base: position 138,969,075 of record NC_063332.1, on the reverse strand, counting down.
TACCGACTGTCCAAAGAGCATCCCAGCCAGACCCACATCCCTACCCACACCATCCCAATAACCCTGTATTGCCCATGGCTAATCCACCTAACCTGCAAAGAGACACACAGTCTGTGGACTTAGAACACCTCTTGCCGTTTGTGTGGGGACAGAGAGGGCCCCTATGGACATGCATGAAAACTTTGGGAAGCCTGCCAGAAAAACTGTTTTCAGTTTTAAAGAGCATGTTTACAGTAGATGAAGGAGAAAATCTTCCAAGAATATGAAATTAGGTGGAATGAAACAAGGGAGGCAAGAAATTAAAACAATAGCTGTCACTAGAAATAGTACTGCATAAACAAATGGAACCAAGATCTTTAAAAGAAGTGGCTGCAGAGATTGTGGATGGATTGGTTGTCAAACAATGTAATTTCGCAACCAGGCAGCTTGCTTTTCTGCTCAGTTAAAGAGGCACACATCTTATTTTTCACAAGTATGCGATGTTCGTCTGTCATTCTTGCAACCTGTGCCAGCAGCTTGTGCAACAAACACACTGCTTGTGCAACAAGCAAGCAGCCATTCCTCAAAGTCTTAAGGGAGTTATCTGGTGCCTCCAAAGACCAGAATCAGACCAGGGGGTCCTGGCACAATAAGTTAAGTGTGGTCTCCAGTTTCAGTCCATTGACTTGGCCATTGCCAGGCATCTATTCTGTGTAATTCCATTTGGGGAGTCTGTAGATCTGCAGTATAGTGAGAGGGTCACAGTCAGCCGAAGGGCGTGGTGCAAATGCAGTTGGAGAAGTGTACAAGGTCTAGTCAGTGGTGTGGATCGAGTGCCCAGTCGGGTCTCAACAGTCAGAGAGAGAGCAGACAGGCAAGCAAATTACAGAAAGGTGTGAGGAATAGGTTTATAGCTGTAGGGGATTTCAACTTTTCTAACATTAACTGAGATTGCCTTAGCATGATAGGATTAAATGGGGTGGAATTTTTGGAATGCACCCAAGAAAGCTTTTTGTCCCAGTACAGGGTCCTTCTAGAGATGGGACAGTGTTAGACCTAATCCTCGATTAGGTCTAACACTGATCAAGTGGTTTTAGTGTAAGTGGGTGAATATTTTAGGGATAGTGACTTTAACTCTAAGTTTCAAAGTCCTTTTGTAAAGGGAGAAGGAAAGTGTAGAAGTTCTGTCTAAATTTGGGGGAAGGTCAATTTCAATATTAATAGACAGGATCTGGCAAATATAGACTGGGAGCAGCTACTTGCAGGTAACCTGCATTTGAAAAGTGGGAGTCTTTTAAAAGTAGTACCGAGTGTTCAGGGCCAGCATATTCCTTTTAAGAGTGAGGAGGGCAGCAAGGCCAGGGAACCTTGGATATCAAGGGATCTTGAGAGTTTGATAAAGGAAAAAGAAGGAAACAAACATATGTTAGGTACAGTGTATTAAGAACAATGGGGGCCCTTCAGGAGTACAGTGAAGGGAATGCTTAAAACAGAAACTAGAAAGGCCACAAAATATCTTCAGATAGGATTAAGGAAAAATCCAAGGCATTTTTTAAATGTATTAAGGGCAGGAGGATGACCAGGGAAAGTGTGGAGATTAACCCTTTGGTCTCAAACAGTTAATCTGTGCATGGAGTGAGATGATGTGGGTGAGGTCTTTTTTAAATGAATGTTTTTCATGTTTCCCAAAGGGGAATACATTTCCACATAACTAGCTATTTCAGTTGGAATGGTGAGGTTCTAGAGCATGTTGAAGTTCAGGATGGGGTATTGGATGTTTTAGCAGGCTTAAAGGTACCTAACTCTGAAATGTATCTTGGGCTGCTATGGGAAACAAAAGAGGAAATCCCTAAGGCCCTGGCAGAGAGATTTGACATTGCTGGCCACAAGTGACTGGAGGATAGTTAGTGTGGTTCTTTTTTTTTTTTTATCTCCCCACCCAAAGAGGGGCAGCAGGGATAAGCCAGGTTAGTCTGACATCAGGTGGAGAAAATACACACATAATGGAGTTTTGTTTTCTTTTTGAAAAGGTGATTGAGTATATTGATAAGAATAGTGCAGTTGATGTGATTTACATGGACTTCACTAAGGCCTCGGTGACAAAAGGTAAGAGCCTGTGGGATCCAAGGCAATTTGGAAACTGGATCCAAAATTAGCTTCCAAATAGGAGGCAAAGAGTGATGGTGACAGGTTGTTTTCATGATTGGAAGACTGACCAGCAATGTCACAGCAGGGACCTGGGATGCTTGCTGTTTGTTAATGACTTTGTGAACGTAGAAAGTATAATTCATAAATTTGCAAATGACTCAAATTGGTGATGTTGGTAGTGAGGCAGACTGTTTCAAGCTACAGTCTGATGTTGATCACCTGGTAAGTTGGACAAAGCAGTGGCAGATCGAATTTAATCCTGCTAAATGCGAGGTGATGCTGTTTGGGAGGTCTAATAAGGGAAGAACATAAGCAATAAATGATAGGTTCCGAGGGAGCACTGAGGCACGAAGGGGCCTTGGTGTACAAGTCTGTAGATGGTGGTGAAAAAATAATTTGGGGTGGTTGCCTTCGTTAGCTGTGACACAAAATATAGGAGCAGGGAAGTCTTGTTACAGCTTTACAAAACATTGATTAGGCCACAGATGGAAGACTTCTTGCAGTTTTGGTTGCCACACTGTTGGAACGACATGATTACACCAGAATAGCTGAGGAGATTCACTAGGATGTTGCCTGGGATGAAAAGTCTGTTATGAGGAGAGACTGGATAGGCTGGGGTTGTTTTCCTTGGAGCAGAGGAGGCTGAGGGGGTTCTGATTGGGGTGTGCAAAATTGAGAGGTGTAGACTAGGTAGGTTGTCAGAATCTTTTCCCCAAGGTAGACGTGTCTAAGACCAGAGTTCATAAGTTTAAAGTGAAGGTTGTGGTTTAGAGGGAATCTGAACTCCACCCCCCTCCCCAGGATGGTGAAAATGTGAATGTGCTGCATGAGGGTGGTGGAGGCAGGTACTCTAGCAATATTTTCAGAAACATCTGGACAAGTGCTTAAAATATCAGGGCATAGTAGCCTAGGGACCAAATGTAGGTAAATGGAATTAATGTAGTTTAGTGTGTGTTTTTTTTTGGTCGGCATAGACTTGGCTGAAGGGTCTGTTGCTGTGCTGTGATTCTAACTCCAGGTTGCTTCATTGAGTGGAAGAGTCTGTTGGTCCATCCTTAAGAACTATGTAGAAAAGGAGTTTTGGGAGGAGGGGTGCGTGTGTGCAAGTGTGACTACTGCTGAGGGGATTAGCCTCAGGAACGTATTCTTTGGGAGTAGGGTCTTTAGGCTGTGAGGAAGAGAGGGTTATAGTCATAAAGTGGGTAGCAGTATCAGTATCTGCAAGGGAAGATTTTTCATTCATTCACCAGATGTCAGTGAATAAGCATTTATTGCTTATCCCTAATTTGACAGAGGGCAGTTTAGAGTCAACAACACTGCTGTGGGTCTGGAGTCGCGTGTAGGTCAGACCAAGTAAGGAAAGCAGTTTCCTTCCCTAGAAGACCTCTGATCTCGATGGATTTTCTGATGGATAACAATGGGTTCATGGTGATCATTAGAGTATTAATTCTAGACTTTTATTGAATTCAAACTCCACCCTGTGCGTGGTGGGATTTAAACCAGGGTTCTCGGAACAATGCCTGGATTTTTCGCGTTAATAGTCTTTGTAATAATACTACTCAGCCTTCACTACCTCTTTGTCTGAAAGAGGCTGTCCATAATACAAGAGTACCCCAACTTCAAGGGGGAGCAGTGAATGGCCGCATTTAGGGCTTGGCAAGAAACATAGGTAGGTGTAGATTCTTATTGGGTTGAGTGGGGAGTTATGAAGCATGTAGGGGATGGAATTGGGATGTTTTGGAGGGGCTTACTAACTTTTTTAAAATTTCATTGGTGGGTTGAGTATATCGCTGGCTAGGCTAGCATTTTTATTGTCAACCATTTAGAGTCGATCATATTGCAACTCCAGATACACAGTAATGTAGGCCAGACGAGGTAAGATAGATTTCCTTCCCTAAATGTGAGGATTTTCCAACAATGGATTCATGGTCATCATTAGACTCTTAATTCCTGATTTTTTTTTTTTTTTAATTTATTAAATCCAAATTCCACCATCTGCCATGGTAGGATTCAAAGCCAGGTACCCAGAACGTTATCTGGGTCTCTGGCTGAACAGCCCAGTGATTTAATACCACTAGGCCATCACCTCTCCATTCAGGCTGAGGCTGGAAGCCATTGGTCAGAGTGCTTACAGTTGCCTTCTGTCATGCTGGACATTGCATAATAGTGAAGAAAATGGCTGTGCTGTCTAGGAGGATAAGTGACCCAACCTGTGAGGGAGGGGCCTGCTGTACCCACCAGTGTTATTGTACTTAAAGTGAAACCGTGTTACATACACCAATATAGTGTATACGACAAAAACTTGCAAGGTCCTTGTTCCCTCACCATCCCAATGCATTCCATATTCTGTGTTTGCACCACCATGCCAAGATATTGCTGGACAACTCATTGACAGCTGTATTTGTCGACACAGGCCACAAAACAAAAGGAGTGTTGTATAAAGAGGGGCAAGGGTCACCATGACCCATATGCCATGTATACACACTGTTGATCTCGATCTCGTTTCCATGTGATGTGGTCAGCTCTCAGCACGGGTCTCCATTCATGGAAGCTCATTTGTGAAGTCTTGTTGCACGCTGTAATAGTGCCATGCGGCTCTACAAAGATTAGCAACCAGTCATACGGTTAACGAGCAAATTTTATACACAACATTTACAAGCTGTTGTCACTGAAATGCCGTCAATAGCTGGTCTTCCTCCTTTCCCCTCCATGTCTTGGAGTGAGTGGATGACCACATGAGCAGCAAGTGCTCCCAAGTGCACGTACTTCAGCACGGGTTTTGGAACTTGAGGACAGCTGGAGACCATGTGGCACTTCAGTGAAGTTAAGAATTAGATGGGTAGCATGCTCAGAAGGTGGTCACACTGCTGCTAAAGGGACTGGAGGAATGAAGGGAATGGATGACCACCCAGGCAGTCAAGGAGAATCAGGCAGATCGTGGAGGAGCCCCCTAGGGTCAGATTCTCAGATTGGTTTTCTGTTCTTGAAGCTGAGGTGAACACTATATCTCAAGGGAGTGCTTCCAGGCTTCAGGCACCACGTGTGGCCTGACTGTACAGGAAGGTAGGAAGTAGAAATATGAGCAATGGTGGTAGGGATTCATGAGTTAGTGGTACACACCAGTGTTTCTGCCACTGTATGTGACTTCAGGATGGTGTGTTGCCTCCCTGCTGCCAGGGGTCAGTTATCTCACTAAGCAGCCACAGGGCATCCTTAACCACGTGGCTGATAAGACAGAGGTCGTGGTCACATTTGGTACCAATGACCTAGTTAGGATGAGGTCTTGCAACAAGAGTTCAGGAAGATAGGCAGTAGTTTAAGAAGCAGATCCTCAAAAGATTATAATCTCAGGAATACTCCCAGTGGTGCTATGTGCAAGTGTGTACAGACATAGGAGAATAGAATAGACGAATGTGTGGCTCAATTTTTGGTGCAAAAGGAAGAATTTTGGATTCCTGGGTCACTGGAATTGTTTCTGAGGAAGGTGCGGGACCTGTACAAACAGGACAGTCTACACCTGACCCAGAATGGAGCAAATATCCTTGCAGGAGGGTGCTTTGTCAGTGCTGTTGGGAGGAGTTTAAACTAGTTCAGCAGAGGCAGGGGACTGAATGTGTTAATTCAATATTGACACAGCATAACTTCAAGAGGGAGCCAAGGCAGGCAAATTTCAGGGAAAAGGCGAGGCTGGATGGTCTCTACTTTAATGCCAGGAGTATTTGATTCAAAACGGGTAAGTTAAGCTTATAGACTAACACATGGAACTGTAATCTTGTTGCCATCACGGAAGCATGGTTGAGGGAGGAATAAGATTAGCATCTTAACATTCTAAGGTCAAGTGAGGCTTTGTGGGTAGGACATAAGGGGGCGGTCACACTGGTAGGAGTGTACTATAGGGCCCATATAGTCAACGAGCAATTGAGGAGCAGGCATGTAGTCAATTCACGAAGGCAATAATAGGGTAACAGTAGGGATTTCAACTACTCCAAAATTAATTGGTATGATCATAATAAACATTTGGGGCAGATTTCTTAATGTATACAGGAGAACTGTCTATGTCAGCATGTAGATGGTCCTATGAGAAATTGCGCAATGCTGGATCTAATGCTGGGGAAAGGAGCTGGATGAATGTTCAAAGTGGCGTGGGGGAGCATTTTAGCGATAGTGATCACCATGCCATACATTTTAAAACTTTTTATGGAAAAGGTGAAAGAATGTCTGTCTGCAGCGAAGGGTTTTGGAATGGGGTAGGCAGAATTTATTAAAATAGTGGAGAGTCAGGCCAAAATAGAGAGATGAATAAACGGGTAAAAGGGAGCAAAACAATGGAAGCCTTGGAGTATATTAGTGTAGGGGGAACTCAAAGCAATTAGGAGAGCACGGGGGGGCATGAAAGAAAAACACTAGTGGGCATGATTAAGAAGGATCACAAGATATTGTACAAGGATATTGTGTCGTAAAGCAGAGATTGACCACCCCCACCCCCACCCCCACCCTCGGAAACTCAAACCAAAGCACCCAAAGAGGAGCACCACACCCTATAATCTGTAAAAGGAGTGTGATAAGTGGTGTAACCTGCCTTTCAACAACGTTTAGTGGTTAAATAAAATAAATCCCTGGTACTCGCTCTACAATCAACAAGTAACAATTTTTATCTAACGGTGAACAAATTAACTAAACTATTAATAGGCTAAATAAATCTTTTCTAACTACTAACTATTTGTGAATAAAACCAGATTCTAATGGTATGCTGTTCAAATAAATACAAATTCCTCTTTTATAAAATAAAAATTTAAAAAAATAGAATTTACTGTCTCAAAATTACAGCCAGATTGTGTCTTCTGGAATGCTCTGTGCCTTCTGAATTCTTCTGTCAGGAACGCTTTCTTGAATTCTCTGAAGAATCTTAGAAGTACTATGCTACCGTTGCGAATATATGGTGCTTTCTCTAAGAGCTGTTGTGTCTAGTAGATGGCAGTTAGCAGTTAGCGTTCTCATCTTTGCCCAACTGCCCCTTTTATACCCTTGATGACATTGATATTTCATACAATAGGGTTGGTCCTCTGTTGCCAAAATATCAGATTGAAATTTAATTGGCTTCTTGGTATCTAAGTACCTTGTTTAAATTGGCTAAATCCGAGACTTGTCTTGGTAACAAAACAAAACTGCTGCTTAGCCTGCGAACTGTATGGCTTTTGATACAAGTGTTTCAATTCAGATGCTGTCTGTGCACCTGCAAACCCACAAGCTGTTGCCCACAGATCCTTTTTTAAATCTCTAAGCATAGGAAAAGCACATCAACTTTTAAAGGCACCATGCACTGTTTCCCCCCCACCGCCCCCTCCCCCAGCACTTTACAAACACCACATTGTAACTTCCTGCCTCTCAATCCACAAGTACTCTACCCAACTTTGCAACAATATTAAAGGGAAGAGAATAACCAGGGAAAGAGTAGAACCAATTAGGGATGAATGGGGCAGTCTGTGCGTGAAACCAGAAGTGATTGGTAGAGTGTTAAATGTGTACTTCACAACTGTCCTCGGGGAGAAGAGGATGCAAGTAGAGAATTCGAGAAGATGGGCTGTGAAGTTCTAGAGGAATTAATTTAAGAAGCAAGAACGTATTAGAAGTTTAGGTGGGTCAAAAAGTAGACAACTGATCCAGAGGACTGGAGTACAGCTGATGTGGCTTCACCTTACAAGAGGGTTGCATAGAAATACCTGGGAACTATAGACCAGTTAGTCTAATATCAGTGGTAGGAAATCTGTAGAATATAGTGAAGGAGAAAATTAATCTCTCTTTAGAGGCAAGGTTCCCCAGAGGGAGGTTGTGCCTAAACAAATCTGGTTACTTTCTCAAAGTTCCAAATTTTTGGATGAGTACAGAGCAGTTATATGGATTTTAATAAGGCCTTTGACAAGGTCCCACATTGGAAACTGATAAAGAAGGTAAAGGCTCATGGGATCCAGGGTAGCTTGGCTAGTTTAGATTAAAAATTGACTTAAAGATGGGAAACAAAGGTTGGTGGTATATGGCTGTTGGTGTGACGGAGCCTGGTATGCAATAGCATACCACCAGGATCAGTGCTTTGGTCCCATATTATTTGTGATATTTATTAAATGATGTATATGAGAATGTGGGGTGGGGGGGTTGCGTAGTTAGGTAACTTTGCAGGTGACACAAAGATTGCCTGGGTAGTTGACAGTGATAAGGAAGGTATCAGGCTATTGGTAGATAAAAACAGATTCTGTTGATGCGCAGATCAATGGCAGATGGCATTTAACACTGAAAATATGAGGTGATGCACTTTGGAAGAAGGAATGAGATAAGGGAGTTCTCAATGATGGCAAGATACTAGGAAGCTTGTGGGGAATAAAGGGATGTTGGGGTGCTTGTTCACAGATCTCTGAACGTGACAGGACAGGTTAATTGAGCAGTTGAGGCATATGGGACATTTTTTCGAGTTTTCAGTTGTGGCATAGAGCAGGGGTGTCATGTTGAAGCTATATGGAACTTTGGCTAGGCCAGGTTTGGTTAGAGTGGTGTGCAGCTCTGGCTACTCCACTATAGGAAGGATGTGACCGCTTTGGAGGGGGTGCAAAGGTGACTCACCAGGATGTTGCCTGGGATGAAGCATAATAGCTATGCAGAGAAGCTGAATAAGTTCAGGTTGCTTTATTTGAAGCAGAGAAGTGGGGGGATTCCCGATAGAGGTTATGAGGATCATGGACAGAATTAATAGAAAGCTTCTACTTCACTTTGTTAAAGGGTCAGTAACAAGGAGATAAAATTTTAATGTGAAAGGTAGGAGCTTTAGAGAGGATCTGAGAAGAAAATGTTTTCACCCAGTGGGTAGTGGGGGTCTAAGGCATTGACTGGGAGTATGTTTGAAGCAAGATACATCATACTTAGTGTAGTAACATTTAAGATTATGGCCTTAGTGTGGGAAAGTGAGAATGAATCTATACTGCTTTAAAAAAAAAAAAAAATGCACTGTGTTGAAGGACTTCTTTGCTATATGATTCCATGATACTTTCTTGTTCAGCAGCTTTGGAGGGAGCTGCCTTGCCTGTGGACCATTGGTCCCTGGAGGTTTGCTTAGGTAACCCCAGAGGGGCTTGGATCTGGTTTGTCCAGACTTTCCAGAATCACGTTGAACCTCTTTTTGGTGTGAACTTGCAAGGGTCAGAATGTGTTGGGGCAAGAGGAATTAGAAATCTGAGTCCCTTCTGGAATGGAGACTTCTGAGCATGCTGCCCATGATTTCTGGTGCCTCCTGGAATTGCTGTGTCTCCTTGGGAAGAAGGGGTATTTGTGTTACCTGTTGCTATACTTTCAATCCTGAGAACCAGTGGTTGGGATAAGAGTCCAGGTGTGTGTTCTAACCCTGAGGGTGCTAAACCTGGCTCTCCATGTCAGCCTGTCCATGGCAACAGACAAAATAATTGCATGATTTGCTGCGTTGATGCAGTTGCTGGATAATGAGAACCATTTCATCCCACATCCTATCTACCACTCCTCCTGTTCCTTCCTGTGCAAGTGGATGAAGTCCCTGATTGTGGACATCAAACATTCCTCTTCTGCCTAGGGCTCAGTAAGTGCTGGTCTTCGGCAGTCCACTGGATGCTAGCAGCCTGGAGCATTTCTTCAGCCAGCTGTGGAGAAAAAGGAGGGATTGAGTAAGGTGAAATTTGTGCAATATCTGTTTTTGTACTGGTACAGTTGTTAGAAATGTGATGAGTGAGGACGCAATGCAGAGTGCATGCAAGGTTAGTGGTGTGAAATGTTGGGATTGATAGTGTAGGATAGTTGATAAGTCTACATCTTGCAAATATCTTTGGATTCTGTGAGAAACATGTCTTTGGAATGACTCAGGGCTGACTTTTTGGTAGGTAAGTTGTATCATGTCAGTTTGGAAGATATCGTCTCTGCGAGGCCTTAAGTTCTCCCATTGCGACTTGCCAAACTCATTCATTACCTGCCCACTCCTACATTGTTTCTCGTGTTGAATTTCTGCACCATCTTATCATGCACCCTTCCTGGAAAAATACTCCATTCAGTGAATATCTGCCGAAACACCTGGTATTTCTTGCATATAGTTCATCTTTAAAACTCTGCAATGATCCTGATTTGAGCATTTGCATCCAAAGCTGCATTGCTTAACCACAAACTGAGTTGGCAGATGTTGGAGAAGGAGAAGACAGTTGTGATTTTTCTAACCGGGTTTGGAGGTCCTGGTGGATGAGGTGCAGCGGAAAGAAGAGGGCTGTGCTCTTCCCAGAGGATGGGCAGAGGATACCATGCCACCAGATCTTACCAGCATGGTCTGCAGTCGGTGCTTGGGTCAGTACCATCTCCAGGATGTGGAGGAATGGCCAGGAGTGCCACAGAAAACTGACATTCTCCATTCTGCTAGATTAAGAGCTGCACTGTTCTCTTTGCCACCTCACAGGCATTCTATCTCTATTACTGTATCCCCTTCCCACTGAGACTCTTGCAGTGCCACACTAATTGCCACATCATCTTCCATTACTCACTCTCCTCCTATAATCTCTCACTCTAATATCACTCATTTGCCCCTATTTTTCATCAAGTTAACCCATAACCGAGCAGGAAGAACCTGTATGGGTTCAGCATCACTCCCTACAAAAGGAGAATTTTTGCCCTCAGCAGAAAACTGCGATCACTTCTGCGAAAATGTAGAAACATTCATGACCTGCCAAACAAGTGCTATTTTTCATTCCAATACGACTCTCCTATGAATTCAGCTGTCATTCTCAATCACTCGACACCACTTTTAACCTCTTGCTGCAGTGCCTTCTATCCCTTCTGTCTTGCTAGCCGGTCCGCAAACTCTGCAATGAAATGTCTGGCTCCACCAGAACCCCGATCTCAAGATGAGAGTACCAAGGCCTCAAGGAAGCATCAGCAAGGCTGCCTCCTGCATCCTTCACTTGCCCAGATACTGACACGTTGGTGGGAACCATTATGTTGGGGAGCAAGTGCATACAATCTGGTGAGCATCTCACTGCAACATCTCCTCAGCTGGCTGAGGAAAAAATGGCCTAGACTGTTGGCAAGCTGAGAATTGCTGCAGACCAGCTACCTCCTCCGACCCAGGCAGGAGATGACCTTGTAGTTACGGAAATCAAGGACTTCCTTCGGAGCTAGATAAGTGTGGAGCTGGAGGAACACAGCAGGCCAGGCAGCATCAGAGGATCAGGAAAAGTGACATTTCGGGTTGGGACCATTCTTCAGAAATGAAGAACTTCTTTCAGTTAAGCATGTGTAATGCAATGGCCCTCTTGCCCTGAAGCTGCAACAGTTCAAAGAAGTGTTAGCTGTCTCCCATGGACAGTTTGGCTGCTAGTGAGAGTCAGGTCCAGTACCCTCAGTGGCTGCTGGAGGGCCACACAAAGCTAATGAGACCAATGAGTGACAAAGGCATAGCAACAGAAGGATGGGGAGTATTGGCCCCACCTTAGAAGCCCATCCTGGGGAGTTCAGCCAAGGAGGGTCGATGTCCTCTGCCTCTGACCAAGAGGAATCACGGACATGTGGCTTGTTCAGACACAAACGTCCCTGGGTGTTTCCATTTAAATCTCCAGGACAGACCGCCTTTACATCAAAGCAGACTTCTTCTACCCCACCTACAGAACCAAGGAGTACACTTTGAAATAATGAGAGTTAGAGAAAGAGGAGATAGTCTTCTTAACCCATGCTATCTTGTTATTGGAACATTCTACTTAACTGTTGTTAACTTTATCTCCTGTGCATCTGCTTTTGAACCTGTCTTTCTAGGCACTCAATGCATTGTCATACGATAGCAGCAGGTCCTGGCCACAAGAGGCTTCATGGATTTGAGGTATGCACTAAGCCTATCACATAAGCTACAAGCTGGGAAGCAATGTGCACACATGGCATTGAGTGCTGATGCCACTTTTAGCTCTCCTGGATGAAGATCCCTTGTGTTTGGATCCCAGTGCAGAAATGTATGGCTCCCAGTTGTCTAGCAGGGCTGTGCCAAGTAGGTGACCTATAGAGAGCATCAATGCTGTAAAATGTCCAGGGAATATGCAGCCTACAGACTTGCGTGCTGGACCTTTCAGGGATCAATGCCCTGTGTTCTTCCATTTTACAAGCGTCCTCCCTCACTGGTTGTCACTTAGTCCACCCACTCTCCCATGAGAACTCTGCTATACGTAGTCTTGCTTCTTTTTGTTACACTTGCGGTATGAAGCCTTTCTCAGCCAACAAGCCAATACAAGTGAGGCAGTCAAACTGGCTGATGCAGGGAATCCTCAATGGAGCAGAAAAGGGGGGCTGAACAGAAAAAGTCAAAGATTTGTTAGGCTGAAGGGAACAGAATGTTGTCAAGACCTCTGGAATGGGAAATGGAGGGAATAAACTGGGATTTGGGGGAGGGGAGTGGTGGCAGGTGAGAGTCAGTGAATGGGGAGAAAAGGAAAGGTAAAACTTTTTTTTAATTTACTCATTTGTCATGTGGGGGGTCACTGGCTGGCCAGCATTCAACGCCCATCCCTAGTTGACCTTGAAGCTATTGGTGAACTGTCTTCTTGAATTGCTGTGTGTAGATCCACAATGCCACGAGAGCTGGAATTCCAGAATTTTGACTTGGCTACAATGAAGGAACAGTGATCTGTTGCCAAGTACATCTGGTGAGCTGCTTGAGTGGAACTTGCACGTGACAGTGTTCCCATATATCTTGCTGCATTTGTCCTAGATGGAAATGGTCATGGGTTTGGAAGATACTGACAATGGATTTCTGGGGAATTTCTGCAGAGCATCTTGCAGTTATGACACTGCTGCTACTGAATTTAAGTAACGCAATGACTGGCATCACATCCACAAACAATCAAATGTTGTCTAAGGTTTTAGATTAGATTTGTAGCTTGGGTTGTGGATGTTGTGGTTGGTTGGCCTGCCGAGCTGGTTCGTTGTTTTTCCGGAGAAACAACAAACCAGCTCGGCGAGCCAATCGACCACAAAATCAAGTGGGTTGCTTTGTCCTGGATGATGTCAAGCTTCTTGAGTGCTGTCAGAGTGGCACTCATCCAGGCAAGTGGGGAGTATTCCGTCACACTCCTGACTTGTGCCTTGTAGCTGGTGGACAGATTTTGGAGCCAGGAAGTGAATTATTTGCCATAGTATTTAGTGTCTGACCTGCTCTTGTAGCCACTGTACTCCTGTGTGAAGTCCAGGTGAGTTGTTGGTCACTGTTAAGCCCCCCCAGGATTTTGAAAGTGGGAGGACTCAGTGATGGTAATGCCATCGACTGTCAAATGGCAGTGGTTAGATTTGTTTTTTTTATTGATGATGGTCATTACCTGGCATTTTTGTGGTGTGAATGTTACTTGCTACTTTGCAGCCGAAGCCTGGATATTCTTCAGATCATGTATTTGAACATATGCTAACTCAATGATGAAGGAATGAATGGATAAATCATTCTATTGTTATGTGTATTTTACAGTCAAAAATAGTGACATAGTGAAATGCTTCCATTGTCACCATGATCTTGCGCCATTTTGAATAGTTTTAGAATAATAAAAAATGTAGCTGAAAGAGAGCCCATGTCCTAATTGCCACTGCTTTGCTGGTGCCGGCAGCAATCAACATCAAATTCACCGCTCCTCAGGTGTTAGCTTTTGCTGCTGGGCCTACCTTGCTAACGCTGATGTAGCAGCTGATGGTGGGTCCCACGCTTGCCTCTCCGCCAGCTGTCTCCTTGACATCGATACCAGAGTCCCACTCCAGGCTCACCAGCTGCCCTGCTGCCACCACCTGTATTGAATCATAGAGTCCACACTGGCCCCTTCTCCCCCACCCTATCCCTGGACACTATTTATCATGGCCAATCCAATTAACTTGCCCATCTTAGGACTATGGGAGGGAACTGGAGCACTTGGATGAAACCCAAGGGTGAAATTGAACCCAGTTCCCTGGCGCTATGAAGCAGCAGTGTTAACTCCTGAGCCACCACTTCCTCTCATGTCTCACGCTCTGGACCCTGATGAAGCTACCTTCCTCCTATCTTATCGATGACATCACCAGTGCTGTCCCTTAAAGGTAAGTAGAAGCAAAAACACGAATGGAGTCACGTGTAGGCCAGGTAAGGATGGTAGTTTCCTGATATCAGTGAACTAAATTGGGGTTTTCCTGACCATTGGCAATGGATTCATTGTCGCCATTAGACTCTTAATTGCAGATTTTTGTTTTTGTGAATTCAAATTCTATCTGCTGTGATGGCATTCAAACCCAGTCCCCAGAACATTATCTGGCTCTCTAGATTAATAGTCCAGCAAATATACCACCAGACTATTGCCGCCTCAGTAAGCCAGTGAGTTTTGTTGAAGTGGCAAAGGAAACTACAGTGGAAGCTAAGAAGCTGCAAAATAATGTACAACCTGATCAAGGGATGGTTGAGAAGAAAGTACCAGCTCTCTTTTAAAGTATTTACTTGTGTGGATAAGGTTTACCTGTGTATGCCAGGAGGAGTAGATAAAGAAAATAATTTTGAGATCTAGGAGCAAATCTCATGTCTCAAAGATTGACATGTAATTCAGAAGGAGTATTGCCGAAAAAGGTGGTGATATGTGGAATTCATGGTGAAAAGAGTGGTGTTCCGTGATATAACGCGAGGTTGGTAAGTCCAGTGAGAAGTGATGGTAGGACTAATCGAGAAATTCTTGGTTTCAGAAGTACAGTAATGATATAGCTGGATTACAGGGGGGAATGTTGCTTATCGTGGCTGAAAAGCCAGTGGGAAATCAGGCAACTGAGGTATTACAGGAAGTATATGCTGGGATTTTTCCTGATATGGTAGCAAGGTCACAAAGCCGCAGGTTGAAACAAGAGGAGAAATCGAGGAATAAAGATGAGGAAGTTGAAGTTCGATTATCAGAAACTATATTTGCTGAAGTAATTGAGGATAAACAAGAACTGGAGAGGACAAACCTCTAGAGGGTAGATGGATTACAACAGAGATGAAAAACAAAAGCAGTTGCATCCAAAAACATACACAGAAGAATCGGAGTGTATCCCAGGATGTTACAATCATAAAAACAAAGTCTTGATGAGGAAATAGAGATGATTACATATTTGGGCAGATGTGCTACCTGCAATACCTTTCTAAAACCAACCAGTAACACAACGATGAAAATGGGTTAACACTGTGTGGAGCTAGAGGAACACAGCAGGCCAGGCAGCATCGGAGGAGCAGGAAAGTTGACATTTCGGGTCGGGACCCTTCTTCAGAAATGGGGGAGGGGGAAGGGAGCTCTGAAGTAGAGAGGGGTGGGGCTGGGAAAGGTAGGTGGGATGGTGATGGGTGAGTGCAGGTAGGCAGTTGCGGGGATTGGTCAGTGAGGTGGGAGGAGTGGATAGGTGGGAGAGAAGATGGACAGGTTGTGTCAGGTCAAGGCAGTTGGGATGAGAAGGAGGGTTGGTCATGGTTTGAGGCCGGGTGTGAGGAGATTTTGAAAGTGATAAAGTCCACGTTGAGACCATCGGGCTGTAGGCTCCCAAGGTGGAATATGAGGTGCTGCTCCTCCAGTTTCCAGGTGGCGTCATTGTGACACTGGAAGAGACCCAGAATGGACATGTCACCCAGGGAGTGGGAATGGGAGGGGTAGTTGAAATGGTTCGCGACTGGAAGGTGTTGTTTGTCGCGAACCGAATGCAGGTTTTCTACAAAGCGGTCTCCGAGCCTCCGCTTGGTCTCGCCGATTGTAGAGGAGGCCACATCGGGTGCAGCAGATGCAGTAGATCACATTGCTGGATGTGCAGGTGAACCTCTGATGTGGAAGGTTTGTTTTTGGTTTCTTGAATGGAGGTGAGATGGGGGGTGTAGGGGCGGTTGCAGGGAAAGGTGCCAGAGGTGGTGGGGTTAGAGGGTCCGTGGGCTTGAAATAGATGTCGGTTTCGAGGTAGTCAACAGAGATGGAGACGGAGGCCCGAGAAGGAGGTATCAAAGATGGTCCAGGTGAACTTGAGGTTGGGGTGAAAGGTATTAGTAAGGTTGATGAAGGCCAGCATGCTAAATGCTTTCTTCACCACCCTATCTACCTGTGATGCTGCTTTCAACAAACTATATACTTGTACTCCTAGGACCCTCTGTTCCCCAATACTACTCCAGGGCCTTTCCGTTTACTGTAAAAGTCCTACCTTGGTAGGGCTTTCCAAAGTGCAACACCTCACACCTTTATCTGTATTGAATTGCATTTGCCAATCCTCAGCCCACTTCCCCATCTCATCAAGATTCCTCTAATTTTTGAAAACCTTCCTCGCTATCGATGATACCTCCTAAATTTATACCATCTGCAAACTTACTAATCACACCTTGTACATTTCACATCCAGATCATTTATGTAAATAACAAAGGTCCCAGCACCGACCCCTGTGGCACACCAGTGGTCACAGACCTCCAGTCCAAGAAACAACCTTCAACTATACAGTCTGCTTACTCCATCCAGTCAATTTTGAATCCAATTAGCTAGCTCTCCCTGGATCACATGCAACCTAATCTTCATGACTAGCTTGCTGTGCGCAACTTTGTCAAAGGCCTTACTAAAGTCCATACAGGTAACATCTCCACTGCCATCCCTCATCCATGCTCTTGGTTGCCTCTTCAAAAAGCTCTCAATGATTTGTCCATCGTGACTTGCCATGCACAAATCCATGCCGACTATCCCTGGTCAGACCTCGACTATCCAAATGCTGGTTGATCCTGTCCCTCAGTATCCTCTCCAATAACTTGCCTACCACTGGTGTCAGGCTCAATGGCCTGTGGTTCCCTGGCTTGTCTTTGCTACATTTCTTGAAACAATGGAACAACATTAGCCACCCTCCAGTCTTTTGGCACTTCACCTGTGGCTAAAGATGAAGCAGAAATCACTGCAGTTTCTTCTCTAGCCCCCAACATGGTCTTGTTCAGGCCCAAGGGATTTATCCACCTTTTAATGTGCTTTAAGGCTGCAAACATCCTGTCTGGTAATGTGTATGCAGCCCAAAACATCCCCACTTGTTCCCCTTATCTCCTTTCTAGCATCCATGATTCTATCCTCCATAAATGCAGGATAAATATTCATTAAAAATCTCCTGTGAATCCACTCATAGATGGCCATGCTGATCTTTAAGGGACCTATTCTCTCCCTAGCCACCCTCTTACTCTTACTCTTAATAGAGATATAAAACCTCTTCGGATTATCTTTTAATCTTTATCTGCCAGATCATTCTCATACCCTCTTTTTGCTCTTCTGATTTCCCTCCAGTCTGCTCCTACACTTTCTTATAGTCATCTAGGCGTTCACTTGAGCACAATAGCTTAAACCCAATGTTTTCTCCTCTCCTTTCCTGACCAGAGCCTTTAATATCCCTCATCATCAGCCAGGGATCCCGACACCTGCCAGCTTTTCCCTTTACCCTAACCGGGATATACTGTCCCTGGACTCTTGAAATCACACTTTTAAAAGCTTCCCATTTGCTAGTCGTTCCTTTTCCTTCAAACAGACTCCTCTCGTCAACCTCTGCTAGACCCTGCCTAATGGCCACAAAATTGGCCCTGTTCCAGTTCAGCACCTTTCATCTGTCCTGTCCTATCATTTTCCATAACTATGTTAAAACTAAGAGAGTTATGGTCACTGGACCCAAAGTGTTCTCCAACTGACATCAGTCACTTGCCCGACCTTGTTTCCTAAGAGCAGGTCTAGTGTTGCACCCTCCTGAGTAGGGCCCTCCTCAAATAGATTGAGGAAACTTTCTTGGACACATTTTGAGAAATTCCACCTCTGACTGGGCCTGAGTATAATGTAGGAGAAAATAAAACCTCCAACCAATACTGCTCTATTATTCCTACAGATATTTGATTTCTTTCCACACCTGATCCTCTAGTACCTGCTGGATATTTGGGTGTCTATAATACAGTTCCAACAGAGTGACCATCCCCTTGTTTAAGTTCTAACCCTATGGCCTCATTTGATGACGCCTTAAGAATGTCCTCTCTCTCAGCACTGTTATGTCCTCCCTTATCAAATGGGCAATTCCCCCTCCATGCTTGCTTGTACTTCAGTCACGCTTGTAGCTTCTGTCTCCTGGAACATTGAGCTACCAGTCCTGCCCTTCTTTCATTGAACTTCATAGAATCCCTACAGTGTGGAAATGGGCCCTTCAGTCCAACAAGTCCACACTGACCCTCCGACATCCCACCCAGACCCATCTCCCTATAACCCACCTAATCTACACATCCCTGAACACTACGGGCAATTTAGCATGGCCAATCCACCTAGCCTGCGCATTTTGGGACAGTGGTTGGGGGGGGAGGGGAAACCAGGGCACCTGGAGGAAACCCATGCAGACACGGGGAGAATGTGCGAACTCCACACAGACAGTTGCCTGAAGGCGGAATCTAATCCAGGTTCCTGGCGCTGTGAGGCAGCAGTGCTAACCACTGAGCCACTGTGCACTCTCTGTCCTGTTTCTGTTAAGGCTATAATATCCCAGTCCCCAGAGCTAATCCAAGGTGCTCTGACCTCATCTGCCTTATCAGTCAGGCCTTGTGCGTTGAAATAAATGCACGTTAAACCAGAAGTCTTTTCCCTCCCTCTACTGTGCCTTTGGCTATTCTGAGGAATAAATTTGCTCTTGATGGCCAGAGTGTTTTCTTCTGACTTTTCGATGGCCCCTCTCTTCAGAGTCCCATCTCCCTCCACCACCACCACCATGTGCGCCCCCCCGCCCCATCCTGGGTAAGCTAGTTTAAACCCTCCTGGGCAGCACTAACCAATCTCCCCACAAGGATATTGAACCCACTCTGGTTCAAGTGCAACCTGTCCCTCTTGTACAGGTCACCTCTACCCCAGAAGGGATCCCAATGACCCAAGAACTGAAAGCTCTGCTTCATACACCAGCTCCTCAGCCATGCATTCTTCTGGCCTATCTTTCTATTTCTATCCTTGCTGGCATGTGGCACTGGCAGCAATCTGGAGATCACTACCCTCAAGGCCCTGCTTTTTAATTTCTTACCTAACTCCCTATACTCACTTTCGTGGAATTCCATCCCTATGTCACTTGTACTGATGTGCACAATGACCTCTGGCTGTTCACCCTTCTACTTCAGAATGTTCTTGACAATGTCTTGTGACACCAAATTCTCTCTGACCTGCTGTACAGGCGTGGTGACTGTAGTAATGTCTTCCAGAATTCCACTGTTATGACACTCAGTTACCCTTTGATTTCTGCTTTTACTTTTTTGCCCATAAGGCAAGTGGCACTAAGTGAATCTTGCAGAATTGTGGAGTTTCTTGGTGAACATGCACAGTGGCCTTGGCTTCTCTGATAGTCTATGGACCTTCCTGAAAAACCACATAGGTATTGAATTAAGACTGCACTCTGGCAGCCATTTTCTAATTGAAAAATGTTAAGTCAATCTTGGTGAATCTTTCTCAACCAATTTTGGCCCATCAAGCTTGGGCCTGAGCCTTTTACTATAATCACTAGTAACTGAACCAGCTGCTTCTCATAAGAGACAAGAACCAAAGTTGTACCCTTCACAGATTAAAGGTTGTCTGGTATAGGTTCTAAGTCTAGCTGAGGTCTTACGCAAACTTAAGGGTTGGAGTCCAGAGCAAATTTTCTTAAAGACTGGTTCTGCAATCACTGAAATGGCTGTGGCGGTATAGATCTCCATTGGAACTGGGTGACCATTTAACCAGATGTTTATTTTGGTTCTGATTTGGATGTTGCTAGGCAACTTAAATGTTTGAAACCAGATGTAGGTGGACGTTCCAGGGTGTGTGCTGTCCTTGATACTGGCTTACGAGTTCTCTTACTCAGTTTAAGTCTAGTGGGACTTTTTTTTTATATATTGTCTTGTTTGCATACAGTCAGCAACTACAATGGCTTGCCAGCCCAGATTCTGGAGAAAAATTTTAACCATTTAGCTGAGGCCTGGCTTTGTTTTGGGTTTTGCTCTAAGCTGATCTAGAGTCCCTCTGTTCAGGATCTGTCCTGAGTGAGGCTTATCAATTGCGTGTACTCAAGTGGTGTTCCCTAAGCTCAGTCGGACTGGTGAGGGTGTCCACTTCCATTGGAATACTCTCTGCAACTCATATGCTTCACTTGCTGCATTTTCCACTGATTAAAGCGAGTTATAGTGCCTGTTTTGAAGTTCAGTTCAGTTTTAGCTACTCGTTGCTTTTGCATGGTTATATCATAAACCCCACATACCAAACGGTGTCTCAGCATCTCAATTAAGGGTTAAACCAAAGTCGTATGCCAGTTGCCTTAACCTAATCAAAAATCCTGATACAGATTCCCCTGCTTCTCAATTTGCCGAACAAAACCAGTAGCATCTCCTAAGTAGAGGAGGCTTGGGTTCATAATATTCCTTAACTACATCCATCAACTCTTGACTGGTTTTTGTATCTGGTACCTCAGGGAAAGGCTCCTAATAACCAAAAAAGCTGAGTCTGCAAGCTGTCAAGAGAATTACTCATTGCTTTTTGTCTGCCCCAGTGTCATTTACCTGGGGGCAAAAAAAAACTTTTTCCATCTACTGGGCCCAGCCTTCAATAGCAGGATTGAACAAGTCAGACTTATCAAATAACAGCATGATGCCAGAAATGCTTATCCCAACTCAAAGATGACTGTTGCAAGTGAATTTCTTCAGGCATGTACTTTTCTCTTGTTGCCACTGGAATAACCGCGCAGAGGCTGATCCTGTCACCAAGGCACCCTTTAGTTACATGTAGAGAGTCCTTGAGACTAATCCAGCTCTGAGTAAGTAGGATATCTGCCACTCCTGTTCTTCTCTATCACTCAGGGTTTGCTGATTGGACCTGAAAGAGTTATTGCAATCACATGGGAAGATATGTGGGAATAAACTGGGAAGTACTAATCTAATAACACTTTACCAATAAAGAAAATGCTGTTCCAATTAAGCAATATCCTTACAGACTCTAAAGTTGGCATGTTCAAAAAGAGATTGAAAGCATGCTCAAACACAATGTAATCAAAGTTGGTTACAGTGAATGGAGCTCACCCATTGTAATGGTGCCAAAACCAGATGGTACCCAATGATTACGTGTGGACTCTTGCAAAGTCAGAAGAAAGCTCGTGCTTTGAGTTTTTGCTTGATGTTCTTTCCTCCAGGACTGAAGAAATATTGAATGTAAGACAGTCTATTCCACTGAATTTGCCTCTGCCTCTGACAAGGGTGTGTTTATGGGATGTTACTGTCTTGGAACAGAAGTGTTGTTTTGTTTCAAGCCTGGCAGTTTGACCAATCGAATTGCATCCATAACACAATGCCTTGCACTTGCCTTCTAGAGTAAGAAAAAAAAGTTGGGGTTAGGCTATCTTCTTATTATATTTTGAGGGGTTTGGTCTGGTCCAAAACACAAGGTGCCCATGACTACTACTTGCCTGGCACAGGATGGGCATACCTCACAACCAATCTGTCTTGCCATGCCTTAAGCCAACTTCCAGACTATTTACTTCAATAAATCACAAAGTAAATTTACTTGCCAGTCAGCTTTGATGAATCTAGCTACCTGTCTCAAGATTTTTTTTCTCTTCTGCTTCTCTAGGTGCAGCTGACTGGCAGTGTCAGGATCTTTCTCTTAGGTGTCCCTCTAGGTACTGTTGACTACGTATCCTGAGGTCCATCAAATTCTTACTCCAGCAGGTCCTGCTGGCTTTCTTGGGTGCCTCCTTGAGGTGCTGATGATTGACTGACTTGTTTGTTTGGGTCTCTCCTCCTGCCTATCACTCTAGGTGTTTATTGTCTGTTTTGGGGTCCTCCTCGGAGTATATATTCCAGATGCAGCTGTCTGGCCAGTGTATCTTGAAAGTTAAGGATATCGAGGTGATACTATTATGCAGGCTACAAATTCCCAAATCGTAGGGCTGTATCACAGGGATAATCTAGACCACTAGGAGTCAGATTGGGTTAATTGCCATAGAATAGGAGGAGGAATGATGTAGTGATTCAAAAGGACATACAGCTGGATGGACAAGTAGCAGAAGAAATTTAATACAAAAAGTGATATTCATTTTGGTAGGAAGAATGCAGAGAGACAATATTAAATAAATGTTACAATTCTGGAAGTGGTGCAGGAGTATTTGAGTATACGAGCACAAGTGGCAGGGTCAGTTCATAAGGCACACACAGTATCTTAAGCTTGATGCATAAAGATGTCAAGTAGGAAAACAAATTTTTATAAAGCTTGTATAACACATTGTTTCAGCCTTGTCAGGAATTTTTGTCCGGTTCTGGGAACCGCACCTAATGGTGTCAAGGTTAGGTACAGATAAGATCTATGACAATGGTTTGAGGGCTGAGGTATTTTACCAAAAGTTAAATTGGGACTGTCCTCCTTGGAGAAAAGGTTGAGAGGAAATTTTGAGGAGATGATAATCATAATCATGACAGTTTGGATGTAGAAGATGATGAGAAACCGTTCGCATTGGTGGAAGGACCAGCGATCTGAGGGCACAGATTTAAGGTGGCAAAAGCAGCAACAGCAAACTGAAGAATCTTTTGAACAGTGGCTAGGATCTAAAATGCAATCTTGTAATGGAAGCATGTACAGTTATGGCTTTCAAAAGAGAATTTGGTCATTCTCTACTGAAGAAAGTAAAACTTTGCAGGGCTGCAGAGAAGAGACAGGTGGAACAAGTAAATTTACATCTTGTAAAAAGTCAGCAGATGAAAAGTGGGCTGAATGGTCATCATCCATTCTGTAACCAATCTGTAGGCAAATGTTATGGTTCCCCACAAGTATGTTTGCAGGTGAGGGAGGGCCAGGCAATTCCCTGGATGACTTTGTTCCACTTGCCTCGATCTTGTCACTATTTTGTGATGGGTTGGGCAAGGTCGAGGTCAAGCAAACTGCCTCACCCCCAGTTGAGGCTCTTAAGTGGACAAACAATGATCAGTGCCAGGAACCTGTTGTTTATAATGTATGTAAATGATTTGAAAGAGAATATAGGTGGCCTGATTTAGTAAGTTTGCTGATGAGACAGACTGGGGGAGGTGTGGATAGTGAGGAGGATTGACAGAAGATACAGTAGAATGTAGAAAGGCTCGAGACTTGGGTGGAGAAATGGCAGATGGAATTTAATGTGGACAAATGCAAGATGATGCATTTTGGAAGACCTAACAGAGGCATGTTTGCAGTAAATGGCAGAACCCTGAGATACATCAATATTACAAAGTGATCTAGGCACACAAGTCCACAGATCCCTGAAAATGGAAGGTCGATGCGAGTAGCAACAGCTGCAGCAATAGAGAGAAGGACAGTGAATCTAGGGGTGAACAGCAGCAGCAGGATAAATACTTGAGAAGTGGGGCCTGGACTGAGGTTAGTACAAGTAGCAATGAGCGAAAGAGAATAAACCTGATGGTGGATATCAGTAATGTGGAGCTGAATCTAAGGACAAATCTAAGCTCCAGAGGTAACATCATGACTGAAAAAAATGACTTGGGCTTGGCTTTTCAGCAACAGGTTTGCAGACTGAGTCATCTTTGGTTAAAAAGATATAGTATGTACTTTTTATTGTTTCTAATTTGCCAGGAATAGTGGGAGTAAGAGACTTCAGTTTGGTGATGAATGGGTAAGGTGGTGTAATTGTTTCCTGTGTTATTGTCTGTAGTTGATAAGGTTGATTTATTTGATATGGTTCAAAATGGCAGAAAGTGTGTTCAGCTGTAGCTCTTGATCTGCTGCATGAAGCTCCTGGAGCTGTAGGTGGACTCTGTATGGAGCATCCAGAGAACTTAGAATGTTATGGATAGCAAACTGGCTGCCACACCAGTAAGGACTACAGAGTTGAGTGACCACCAGGACAAAGAATAAGCATGGGTTGACAATGCAGGAGTCCTGTGTGGCAGTTCCCCTCTGAAACAGGTATAACTGTTTTGGGTATATGTTGGGGATAGGGGTGTCGGAATGCCCTCTCGGGAAAGCAGCAGTTGCAACTCGATCAGAAACGTGACTGGCACTGTTGTATAGCAGGAAGGTCAAAGTGCAGGTGATCAGTAGTGATAGGAGACTTTATAGTCAGGGGCAAATAGGTGTTTCTGTGGCCACATGCAAGACTCCAGGCTGGTGTGTTGGGTCCTTGGTGCCAGTGTCAAATATGTGTTTCAGTGGGCATGGGATGCTCTGAAGGGAGAGGATGAGAAGCCAGAGGTTGTGGTTCACATTATAACTACTGACATAGGCAGAAAGAGAGATGAGGTCCTGTAAAGGGAATTCATGGAGTTAGGTAGCAAGTTTGAAAAACAGAATCTCTAGCGCTGCAATCTAGGGCTTACTTCCTGTGCCACGAGGTTGGGAATAGGAAGATAATAAAGTTAGAGTTGGTGTAGGAGGGAGGGCTTCAGATATGTGGATCATTGGGAATCTTCCACTGCAGGTGGGATCTGTAAAAGAAGGATGGGTTGCATCTAAACCGGAGGACACAGATATCCTGGCAGGGAGGTTTGCTCATGTCACTTGGGGAGTTTTTTTTTTAAACTACTGTAGTTTGAGTTGGGAGGTGGAGGGGTGGGGGGGTGTTGTAGGAATACCAAAACAGTACATCAGTAAGTGAAATGATCGAGGAAGAGTCAGACTAAGGCCAGTAAGACTGAGAGGAAGAACAGACAGGGAGAGGTTGCGGGAAACAGCAGGACTGGCAGTTTGACATGTATTTCTTTTAATTTGAAGAGCATGACCAACAAGACAGATGAACTTAAAGCATGGCTTAATACATACAACTATGATATAGCTATTACTGAGTCTAGGTTGAGTGTGGGACAAGACTGGTATCTTAACATTTGGGGGTTTTAGATGTTTGTCCTGGTATCCAGCTGAGAAAGGACAAGTGGCACCTTCTTCAATGACTTCTTTACAACATTGAGAGCCAGCCCACAAGGTTTGCCCTGTCCTCCCTGAGGTGCTGCTTGACCTCCAGCCTCCCGCAGATGCTTCATTCATCCCTGCAGCCTCTTCAACAACTTCACCACTTCTTAAGCATTAATTGGCTCTGAGACAATTGGTATCATTTAGGAATATATTCCCCTCCTCAAGTAGAGGAACAGGAAACTCTGAAATTTGAAAAATCCTGCTCCATTGTTCAATTCTATATTACTTGAACAGTAAACAGAGCAGCTTGACTTTGCATAAGTAATATTTTTGTTTGAATTATAAAATTTTCAGCTCACTCGGGCTCTCTTCCACCACATCAAAATGAGCTGTCCAATTATAATATTTATGAAAGTTTATATTTTAAATGTAATTCTGAATGGGACTGATTATTAAATAATATTGACTGTTAAAGAAGTCAGTATTGAGCTAAAAAAGAAAAATGATTATTACTATTTTCAAAGTATGGCTTAAAGTTAATTGAGATTTTAATTTTTAATAATGACGTGAAAACATTCCATTTATCAGAATGTCAATTCATTTTTTCCAGATTGCTGTACTCTGTTCTTCCCCATTCTGTTGCCAATGAGTTGAGACATAAACGTCCAATTCCTGCTAAACGATATGACAATGTAACAATCCTTTTCAGTGGAATTGTTGGATTCAATGCATTCTGCAGTAAACATGCCTCAGCTGAGGGAGCTATGAAAATTGTTAACCTCCTCAATGATCTTTATACAAAGTTTGACATCCTCACAGATTCGCGCAAGAACCCTTATGTATATAAGGTAGGTGCACTGTTTTTAACTTGATTTAGAATTAAAGTTTAGTTTCCTGCATTCATTGGCTGTTTCAAAACTCTGCTTCTGATTGGGTGGACCAAATTTTCTCTTGTAGAAACATGTGGGAATAATTTGAAGATTGGCTGCCTACTGCCTACAGAACACAATGTAGTTTTCAGTGGGTAAACATGTTAGTTATTGGCGGGCAGGCATGTCAGTGGAACACATTATATCAAGTAAGTGGAATTAATGAAAAGGCTTCACTGCACCAGTTTGGGGTTTACATAGAGCAAGTGCAGGGATCTTGGAATGTCTGGAATGTTTGTGTCTTCAGGGCTAGTGGAGTTACTCCCCAACCCGCTTTCAGATGTAAACAGTGGGGGGGGGCATAAAAGCATCAGGAACTGAACTAATGCCAGGCTCCTGACCCCGTTTGAAAATCCAGCTTAAAATGTCAGTCAACGGGAATGATAATTGTAAAATCAATAGTCAAAATTGTCATGCCTTGTTTGCTGTGCCTAAGTTTAAAATCATAGAATTACACAGCATTGGAGATCATTAAGCCTGCCTGCCTATTACCAGCTCTTTGAAAGTCCAGTTTAGGTTTTTCCCCTTCAAGTTTTTTTATTCAAATCCAGTTTGAAAGTTAGTCATGAAATTGTTGGCATTAATTCCAGATCTTAATAGTACTCTGCTTAACAAAGCTGTTTTCATTACTCCTTTTGTTGGTCTTCTGTTTAGTTTTAACTTTCTTGCCTGTATCTTCTGATTCATAGAATCACAAAATTGTTACAGGAAAGAAGGAAACCTTTCAGCCTGTTATGTCTGCACTGATGCTATTCTTCTACCTTCCGCAGTAGGGTGGCACAGTGGCGCAGTGGTTAGCACTGCTGCCTTCCAGTGCCAGGGACTCGAGTTCAATTCCATCCACGGGTGACTGTCTGGGTAGAGATTGCACATTCTCCTTGTGACTGCATGGGTTTCTTCCAAGTGGTTTGGTTTCCTCCCACACTCCAAAGATATCGCCATGTTGAATTGCCTTTAGTGCCCAGGAATGTGCAGGTTGGTGGATTAGCCATGGGAAATGCAGGGATAGAGTGGGAGGAGGGGATGGGTCTGGCTGGGATGGACTTCAGAGTGTCAGTGTGGACTCAATAGGTCAAATGTCCTGCTTCCACATCATCGAATCCTTAGTGTGGAAGCAGGACATTTGACCTATTGAGTCCAGACTGTAGGGATTCGATGATTTTTAAAAAAACCTATTTTTTCTAACCCTGCACTTTCTCTTTTTTTTGGTTAATACGCCTCGATTGAAATTGTCCCCATCATAGTTTTAGACAGTGCATTTTAGATCCTGAACACAGTGCATGTAAAAGATTTTCCTTATGTCAATTGCCTTAAATTTGTACCTTTTTTTTTGTCTTTTCCCGATGTACTGTGTACTCTGTCCTCTGTCCAGATCCCACATGGTTTATTTGCCTCTATAAAATCTCCTGTCAACCTTCTCCAAGCAAAACACACCCAACTTCTCTAATCTATGCAGCTCAAGTTCCTCCTCTCTGGAGCTATTCATATGAATCGTTACAAAAATTTTTGCCTGTGAAAATAGTTTCTCGCTCTCGCTCGCGCTCTCTCTTGCTCGCTCGCGCGCGCACACACGTGCCTCTCGCGCGCACGCGCACCTCTCTCGTTATTCCTTCGTAAACTCTTATTTCTGTTTGGAAACAGTGGAGGAACGGTTAAACGATCTCATCAGATTTATGATATAACAAGGTGTAGAGCTGGATTAACACAGCAGGCCAAGCAGCATCA